>NC_045434.1:96427196-96482287 GCF_002776525.5 Piliocolobus tephrosceles
GAGGGGGGAGGGGAGAGGGATTGCATTGGGGAGTTATACCTGATATAAATGATGAATTGATGGGTGCTGACGAGTTGATGGGTGCAGCACACCAACATGGCACATGTATACATATGTAACCTGCACGTTATGCACATGTACCCTAGAACTTAAAGTATAATAAAAAAAAAAAAAAAAGAAAGAAAGAAAGACGATGGGAAGAGGGAGAGGATTAAAAAACAAGTCTTAGTGGGTATCAGGCTTAATACCTGGGTGACGAAATAATCTGTCCACCGAACCCCTGTGACATGCAGTTTACCTATATAACAATCCTGCACATATACCTCTGAACCTTACAGTCAATATTCAAATCCAGGCTTAATGAACTCTAAAACTTAAGTATTTCATGGTCATATATTGCTTCCAGAGTCAGAATGTAGATGTCAAAATTTCTGAAATATTTTTCTATATATTTAAATTTAGACACTGTTATGGCTTGAGTTTGTTTCCGTAATTCAGGTTCTGCAAGGCTTCTCTTGAGAAATTAGGTAACTGTGACTCACTCTCTCATTCTTTGTCTTTCACTGCCATGTTAAGGCCTATGGATCAGATGCCTATATCTTCAGTGAATGGGCAGACAACTTGAAGCTAAGGTAAAAGGAAAACTGAGTCACTATCCTCCAATCTAGTATATTACCCATTACCAAACGGCACTCGGACCAACCTTCTTGCTGCATCCCTAATACATACGTACCAGTTGAAGACAGGACTCCTATGTAAGGAGTTCTCATTTTTTCATTTTGTTTTGTTGCTGCTTTTGTTCTTATTGACTGTTCCATTCCAATAATTCATATTTCTCTGTACACTTTCTAAAATTACTATTTGTGGATGGTGATATCAATCTAGCCTCTTTGCCATCTTACTTCACGTGGTTAGATGAATCCCATTCCTAGTCATTATCAGCTCTGATCCATTTATTCTCTGCTACAACTTTTAAAGACAATCCGTTTCCTGATGCATAATGGCTTAGACATAATGGAGCGACAGTTTCTAAGTTATCTTGTCTAAATACATAATACAGTCATTTCTACATTCATAGGAATTATTCTGCTGTACATAAAATCCCTTAGATACAATAATTTTAGAAAGAGGCACGTATCTCCATGGCCACCTACACCTAAATGCACCATGGACCTTTTCTGCTTTGGTGACCCACTCAAAGGTTGTCTCACCACTCAATCTATGATTCACCAGCTGAGCAGGAAAGACTTGCCATTTTACTCATTTTGTGTATGATATAGGTTCATTATGCTTTGGGATCTAAACTCCAAAGAAGACAGAAGCATGACCATCTGTCATGACTCATCTAAAGCATAGATCGCAGAATGGCATGAGTCATGATCAGGGATGGTAGTAGGGAGAAATTACTATGAGGAAAATAATCAACAACTATTTAAATTAATATCCAACCAAAGCTAAGATCTTAGGCATCCAAATTCTGCTACTGTAATGAAAATGTTTTTATTTATATTTTATTATGTATATTTAATTTTTAATGATTAAGGGGGTACAAGTGCAGCTGTGTTATATGACTAACTAGCACAGTGGTGAAGTTGGGACTTTTAGTGTATCCATCACCTGGATAGTGTATGTTGTAACCATTAGATAATCTCTCGTCCCTCACCCTACTCTCACACTTCCATCTTTCTGAGTCTCCAATGTCTCTTATCACACAGCCTCTATGTCCAATATCACTTCTTGGCCTTTCCACTAAGATAACTGTAATATTTGATCTTATCAGTTTTGACTTATTTTGAAGAGATACTTGTTCAATCCACTTTTATCAATGAGATTAGACTACTAACTTTGGTAGAAGGGAATAGAGACTAGCTTATTTAATATTCTTCCTATACCTCCTCAGTGAGATTTTCTACAACTGGGTCAACATAAAGCATAAAACATCTGTGAATAGAGCAAACACACAAACCCTGCATATACTATAACAATGAAAATAATAATGATATTTCTTCTTATTGAGCATTTACTGGATTCTAAAGTAAAGCTATGTTTATTACAAAATTTATAGCATATATTCTTTATTGTATATCCATGAAGATGCAACATATATCCCATTTCACATATGAGAATCATGAGGTTCAAAGCAGTTAGAAATCTCTCCGAAGTTAATAAAGATAATTAGTGTTAGATGCAAGATTCACATTCAACTTAGTCAACTAAAAAGTTTTTGTAGTTTAGGGAGTATGTTTCTTCCAGTGAGAGAGTAAATATTAAAATATCTGTATCAGTAAGCATTTCAAATGTGTTGAATTTTACATTTGGTTTTATAATCCAGACTCTTGAAGCTTCTAAAACAGGATGAGGTACACAAGATGACTAGGGTTTGTTGTCCTCACTAGGAAACCATCATAAGCAAACAGATCTTTCAGCACTTTTCTTCCATCTCCTTAAGGACAAAAGAAAAATGCTATGGAAATCTACAAGTAGAAATAAATGAGATCGATTTGATATTGGAAGTAGAATGTCCTTAAGTGCTTCCCTTAGTGATATTAGAGAGAGTCACATATGATTTTCCGGACACCCACTATCCTTACATTAACAAGGTATAAAAAAAGACAGGTAGTGGGAATGCCCTAGTGAAGTCTGGAATGGTTCTGATTACTGTTGGGAATCCTGAAGGATTTTGGATACCTGATGCACATCACGGGATAACCAGAGCCCTGACTGGAACTGTGCTTTCAGAGAGTGCTGATAGCAAAATGAAGATCAGTATGCCCAAACAACCAACAGCTGAGTTTTCTGGGTCCTGAAGTGCAAATTACAGGAATCCTTTGCATATTTGCTTGATGAAAATGGCTTCCATCCATTTGGCTAACATTGCTCTGAAACTTCTACCCTTATAACCTAGAAGATTATTTAACAAAAATAACTCCAGCACAGGTGCTTGACCAAGTTAGCCTAGACGAGTTTTCACCAGAAACAGAGCCAAGGCCCAATCACACACCTATAGAATTTCAGTCAATAAAATGAAGGATGAATGCCATTTGTGAATGTGCAGGTGAAGAGGTTAGGATATCTAAAGTTATGCTGTTTTCCAGAGAAAATGCAAGAGGGATGACAATGTAAAAAGAAGAAAAGAAAAAATAAATTTAAAAAAGCAAAACAGATAGATGATGATATAGATACAGATGATATAGATAGATATAGGTATAGAGGCAGATACATAATCAGGCTTCATCTCATAGTGAAACCATTAATCAGAAAAGTCAATATTTTCCTCAGAACACAGATGCCAGAATCACCCGAACATATGACTCCAATAAGTTAGTATCCTCTCAAAAGTGGATAGTCTGCATAGGTAAGCTTCAGGCGTCAGAGAACCTCCAACTCTGAACCATCCTCAGATATCACAGAAAATGTCACAAACCCCACCTGGTAGTTCTTTAACCAAAGTACCAGCTTCTTGTTGCCATTCTTTGTGCCTCCCTTTATTATAATTAAAGGGATAATCAGTATCTTGACAGAGCTTTTCTTTTTTTT
Organism: Piliocolobus tephrosceles; assembly: GCF_002776525.5. Lineage (NCBI taxonomy): Eukaryota > Metazoa > Chordata > Mammalia > Primates > Cercopithecidae > Piliocolobus > Piliocolobus tephrosceles. Next base: position 96,430,734 of record NC_045434.1, read on the forward strand.
TTTTTTTTTTTTTTTTGAGCTGGAGTCTCGCTCTGTCGCCCAGGCTGGAGTGCAGTGGCCGGATCTCAGCTCACTGCAAGCTCTGCCTCCCGGGTTTATGCCATTCTCCTGCCTCAGCCTCCTGAGTAGCTGGGACTACAGGCTCCCGCCACCTCACCCGGCTAGTTTTTTGTATTTTATAGTAGAGACGGGGTTTCATCATGTTAGCCAGGATGGTCTCGATCTCCTGACCTCATGATCTGCCCATCTCGGCCTCCCAAAGTGCTGGGATTACAGGCTTGAGCCACCGCGCCCGGCCTTGACAGAGCTTTTCAATCAATATCTGATTAAATACAGTTTTTTATTTTACTGTATTTTTCATTCATCTATTAAGTATGTAATCAGAGATGCTACTAGATTATCAGATTTTTATGATTTACAAGGGTTACATTAATAAAATCATTCCTGACCTGAAGACATTATTGTGATTTATGGTCCAGATATAGAGAAAGAGTGGAGGAGAATATACAAAGATGAAGAAATACAAGAGTGTGTTCCTCTCTTACATTTTATTGTTCATTCACAGCTTTCCCCTTTGCTTCAGAATCATAACTCACAGTTTATTTTCAACATTCTTACTCTTTCCTATATGCATTGTTTCATATATGGTACTCCCTTTGTCTGGAATCTTTTTCTCCTATTCCTTCCCTGGCCCTTATATATTTCTGGGCCAGCCTAAAACTGTCCTCAAGCAAGACCTCCTGATAACCCCATCCAAAAATAAGACAGATCATCTCTTTGTGTCCTTCACATGTCCATTTATTTCCTTTATAATACTTGTCACCACAGTAATTATAGTATATTTTCAACCCTGTAAGTAATTGAGATTACATATACTACCTGCTCAGGTAAGTAAAAACAAGGGTCTATGAATGAGTTTATGTCTGTGTGTATCAAATCCTATTCCACACAACATTTTACTTACCAGTAAGTTGGACTGTGTAATCACCTGCCTCTGTGCCACAGCACCCTCTATCAGCAGTGAACAAGAAGTCAACTTACAGAAAGAAAAGGGGAGTATTAAGTCATTATTCTCTCATTTAGTTTTTCACCCAGGCCCCAAGATCCACACTGACCCAGCCTACAGCCTCAATGACTCCCCCACACCTATGAGTTGAAGACAGACTTATTCTTTACAGGAGTTTGCTATATGTGATTGGATTTTTCTTTATTATTTTGTTATCATTACCCAAAGTTCATATTTTCCTGAAGAGTGCCTACAGATTTTATCTGGTGGATCAGTAAGCAGGCAGTGTGTTTTTGTCATGTTGGCAGAAGTGGCCTCAAATAGACCCCATGCCTAATCATTGCCAGCTCAGATCCATTTTCTCTTATACTATAATGCTAGTTTCTGTGTATGCTGAAATGTGGGTTAAGAAAACTAAATGTATGCCAGCATCCAGAGAGATTAGCAGAGAGAAGATTCTATAAAAAGGGATTTTGACAGACACACACACACAGACACACACACACATGTATTACATCCAACTTATATAGGAAACTATTAAGCAGAAAAAACAGTTCTTTCTGTCATAAAGTGAAAGACTAAAGTACCCAAATTTATGACTCCAGAAGGATGAAGCCCGCCCAGGAGCACAGTCACCGCCTGCAAACTTTAGAATCATCTCACCAACTGTGGCCCCTCCTGTTTCTTCTGATACTTTCACCAACCGCCATCCAGCAGTTCCTTAAATAAGGTACCACCTTTCTATTTCCATTCCTGTACCTCTAAAATATAATTGTAGGGGTAATCAGAGTCTTCAGAGGGATTCTCATTTAAACTCTGACTATATATTATTTCACTATTTTACTACATTTCTCATTCATTTATCAGTATATAATTGGACATGCCACTGGATTCTAAGTCTTTCAATACTCACAAAACATGCATTCATGAAATCATTTCTGTCGTCAAGAAGATTACTGTTTTTCATTGGTGCAAATATAGTGTATGTGGGGAGGTATCCAGACAAGGAGAAATAAATAAAAAAGCATGTTCGTACCTTCCATTCCAGTTTCCTTTCACAATTTTCCACTATGACTAATGACCATAACTTAGGACTGATATTCAAAATCCCTATTTCTTTACATAGCTAGTGTCTTGACATATGCTGCTTCCTTTGTTTAGAATCCCTTACTCTCATCTCTTCATTTGCCCCAATATATTTCTGGGCCAACCAAAATCCCCCTTCCTCAGAAAAACACTGCACTGATACCCTCCTCCTGCCATAGAACAAATCATGCCAAGGTGTCCTGAATATTTCTCTTTATTTTATTTAGAACATTTATTAAAATTCTAATAATAGAGTGTTCTTCAACCATACTTGATAATAAGTACAGCTTGTAGATTTCTTGTCCAGGAGAGCATCAGACAAAGGTGAACTAATGAATTTATATCTCAGCATTCCAATGAAATCCCAGCCTGCTTTTGGCCATGATAGGACCAGTGGAGTCACCTCCACCTAGGAAACGGAAGACTGTGATCTACAGTGAGAAGGAAGGTGATGAAAGAGAAAGGCAAGAGGAGAATCACGTCACCACTCTTTTAGTTGAAGACATGTCACCATACAGACTAGTTGAAGACAGATAACCTATATACAGGGGTTCTCAATTTGTGGTAGTTTTTTGTTTGTTTATGTTTTTGTTGTTTTTGATAAGCCCAAGAATCATATTTTTCTCAATAAATTACACATAATTTATTTGAGAGTCAAAGCTAGCATGTCCTCTTTAGCCATCTTGGCTTAGGTGACCATGGATGGAACTCACATGTAGTCCTTACCAGCTCAGACCCACTTTTCTGTTACTTCATAGACATAATTGGACATCCCAGGACAACATTCTGGAAAAGAACTTATTTCTCCTACAATTTGGCTTTGAAGGGACTACACAAAGTTTGCCTACGTTCTACCATTTTAAATACGCATTATGGTCTGTTTCTATAGCCATTAGATTTATTTGACTGCATCTAAACCTCCCTTAGCCCAGGAATCCCAGCTAGGGTCCTATGTCTCCTACACCTAACCACCCATCTAGCCATTTCTTCTTTAATATCTAGTACTTCCACAGGAGGCCTGGAAAATACATCTGATTACTTCCTCTGTGTTTCACTAGTTCTGAAAGAAGTCCTTGCTTTTATATATCATAAGTCACCCCAAAGTGATTGTTTGCATTATTAATTAATTATTAATGATTCATTTGTATAAACTTTTCTATGCTTTTGGATTTAAAGTCAAAAGCAGACCATTATTATTTTTCATCTTTTGTCATGAGTCTCCTAAATCAAAGAACTCAAAATGGTTGGGAAAACAAATGGAGATATTACTTGCTCAGAATTACTATATGGGAAAAAAAGACGCTATTAGTTTTATCCCGAATCACTACAACTTTATCTGGGGTTCCACAAGAGGGTCAACATAAATCATAATTCATTTCTGGATCAGACTGACACACAAACTTTGCATAGTCTTTGAAATAGCAATGAAAATAAGATTTTTCTAACTGGGTAAAGCTGGAAGTGAAAGTTATGTTTTTATGTATATGATTGCATTTATTCTTCAATACACCTCTATGAGCACAGTAGGAAGCCCATGTTCCAGGGAAAAACGTGTTCTGCTCTAGACAAGTTAAGTTTGAGATTCCCACAGGACATCTAAGAATTATCCATCTGGTATATAGAGCTTGAACTTGGATAATTTTGGCTGGGCCTTTTATGAATTACGGCAGTATAGACATAGTTGTTAAAACAGTGGATGTGACTGAAAGTGCCTAATAGAATAGAAATAACGATGCCTCTCATTTACTGAGTATGCCGAATGACTCAGACTATTCTAAGGGTTTTTCAATAATTATCTTCATTAATCCTTTATAATCCAATTGTTTCATGTATTAACTCATTTAATTATTTGTGGTACACAATGAACAGAAGAGGGAGTTAAATTTGAGGGTGGTCAACATAGCTCATAACAGTCCTAAATTACCAAGGATGTCCCTAAGCAAATCAGAACACAAAGCTAGCTGTCTTTAGTGAGAAACATCTCTGTGTAGACGGAGATGGTTGGATCTACATGACAAAGTTTATGCTGTTTGTCACATATAATCATGTGGGATTCCTGGAAAAAATAAAGGTTAATATTGGAGTGCAAAAAGATCAGAATAAAGGCTAACACATTCAGACACACAAAAACGCAAAGGCTTTCTGATTGTTCCAGTTCTCAGGGCCATTTGTCAAAAGTCCCAAGCCTTCCTTGACAGCAGTTGCACCAGGAATACATTTTGTATGCTCCTCCTACCTTTCTGCCCAATGAGAAGTTTTCCTTTAGCCCTTGTCACTGGACACACCAGCTCCTTTCTCTATCCTGTTGTTCCCTGACATCTCCTGCCCTTTCACTTGGGCTCATGTTGGGTAGGAATGAATATTGCATTTCATGGCCCCAACAGAGGGGGAAGATGTGACTCCAAGGACAGGAATTCATTAAAGGAGATAGATGAGAAAGAGAAAAGAGTCCTTCAGATGGAAATAGAAGAAGAGATGTGCCTCACAGGGAGGAGAGGCAGTGTGATTGAAGAAATAAATATATGACCACCTGCATCTCAACTGGTTTATTTTTGTCTCTTTATGCTTCAAGGTCACCAAGGACAAGGATATCAAACAAATATCATTCAATCTTTATTCCAGTGTGGAAATTTTGCCTGAAGTCCTCCACCTAAAAACCTGATGCCACTGGTAATGATGTTTATGAAGACAAGATCGAAGCACAGAAAATAATATATGTATATATGTATCTGGTTGAAATACAATATATACATATATACATATATATTTATATACATCAGCTATTAATTCTAGGAAATGGAGTATTAAGGGTGCATTTTATTTCATTAGTTTTATGCATTTTCTTCATATCATATTTTGCATTCAGAGTTTTCATAATTTGAAAAAAAATAAACTTTTTTCTTTCTAAAAGAATGCTTCCATAGGAGTTCTTTAATCTATCTATGAGTTATTTAAAAGCAAATAAACTGTGGCCGGCAAGTCAGGGTGGGGCACACAGATTTATAGTTTGGATGGGATCTTTAAGGAATAGGCCCTGGTCAAGACTGAACTGACTGTGCCCTGCCCAAAGAAACCAGACCAAGGGGGCAGGTAAGGGTGAAATCCAGCCTATGATTCTGTTGCAAGCACTGTGTCCTGGGAAGGAGTTGCTCTAGCCAAAACTAGAGATATCTTTTCAGAATTGGACTCCTGGAGGGCGAATAATTGGGTAATTTGCTTGCCAAACCACGCACCTTCTGGTGATGTGCATGAAGGCACTTGCCTATGTTAAAGGAAATCCTGACCCTGTTTGATGTAAATTACCTGGTTCGGTACATTTCCTTCAGCACCAACAGCTCCTCAGGAGCTCTCCAACCATATTTCCTCTTCTCACATTCCATTGCATGAATCCATCAGAAAGTTGCCCCAGGCAGACAGTTAACTCAGGCAAACTGAAGAATAATTAATTTATTTTAGAGTAGAATGGCAGAAAGTTGGTATCTAAAATTACAATGTATTTGTAGATCATATATTTGGTACCTGCTACAATTATTTTGTGTCACTTAATCTTCACAGTAGCTCTAGAAGGTTGACAGTTTTCTCCTTTTTACTCTCCATATATAAAGAAAAAAGGGCACAGAAAGCAAATTTACTTTCCAAGTGACACTTAGGTGGTCTTATATAGTCCTGATTTAACATCCAGGCCTGTTGTTCTGGCTTGGATTAGGTGTGCTAATGTTAAGAGAACAGGGATAAGATGCAAATTAAACAATGAATAAGACGGATTCCACCTAAGATGGAGAAAGCTGAAAAGAGCCTCACTCTCACCCTTATAATTATGAAAAAGTAGATAATTGCAAAATCATAATCTTCTGTACTCATCAGAGAACTGTGGTGATCTGAAGCTACATATGCCCAGTTAATCTAAGGAAAAGAGACATTAAAATTCTACCTTTATGGTTTGGGCCAACAATCCAAGGAATAAATATAGTTGTTTTTTTTTTCCCTCTTGCCCTGCACCTTTCTGATTATGTCTTTTATGAGACATAAAGGCAAGAAGGTATGATAGATTCAGATACCATGAATAAGTTCTTTTAGACATTCTTTGATGCCAAATGTCATTGCTAATATTCATATGTGTGCATGTGTGTGTGTATGAGATAATTTGATTCATTTGGGAAAATCAAATTTTGAAGGATGTTTTGAAGCCACTGAATTGTTTCCTCATGTGCAGTGAAAAACCTGAAATTCAGAGATTGAGTGAAGTGATCAAAATCACATCATTCAGCTAGTTAGGAAACAGATTTCATCTTGAAAAGATGTCACAAACTGCTAAAACATCCTCCAAATTCAAATTTGACTTATGGACACTGAACAAATAACTGCTTTATATACAAATGATATTGGTATTCTGAGCTACTCAAATACATAATATTCATATTACTTTATGTAAACTAGGTATAATTGACCACTCTTGAGTATGTAGATGATGGTAATTAAGAGTTAGAGAATGAGTCATTTAGGTGCTTTGTCTAATGTGTTTGCTGATTTCTCCCTGAAATTGTAACTTCTAAGGACAGTCATGTCTGTAAATGAGATAAGAAAGGAATTATCTTCCACCCAAAAGAATTAGCCTGTTCACTGTGTTTTAATTTAAACAACTTCAACCTCTAATGCCTTGACCCCACGCTATCTTATATTTTCATATCTTACCACACATCAAAGCTCCTACTTGGGACCACAAGTAAGTGAGAATCTGGGGCTTCCCCTAACTTTGAAATGTGTGAACCAAAGAGAAAGACAGAACAGCTCACAGAGATCTAATCTACCCTCATAGACATTTTAGAGATCAGTTTGTACCAAGTGGTTCTCTGCAAGAGGCAGAGAAATAGCTCTGAGAGGATCTCTAGTGTATTAGCAAACGATTGTGATTGGAAGAGGCAAACCCAGCACTGTCGGCAATATTATTTCTCTAAAACCACATAGTGAGGTATGTATTAGAATTTTATTATGATAAGAACACATGAGATCAACCACTTAACAAATTTCAAGTTTACAATACAGGATTAGGAACTACAAGCACAGTGTTGTGCAGCAGATCTGCAGAGCTTATTCATCTGGCATATCTGAAATTGTATGCCCATCGAATAGCAGCTTCCATTTCCCCCTTCCTCCAGCCCCAGCCAACCACCATTTTATTTTCTGCTCCTATAAGTTTGGCTATTATAGATACTCTACATAAGTGGACTCATGCAGTATTTATTCTCTTTTGACTGGTTTATTACACTTAGCATAATGCCCTCAAGGTTCATTCATGCTGTAACTATTGCAGAATTTCCTTCTTTAAGAAAGAATAACATTCCTTATCTATATACCTTATACCACATTTGCTTATCTATTCACTCAAAACTGGGACATTTAGGTAGTTTTCACAGCTTGTCTATTTTGAATAATACTGTGATGCACATGGGAGCACTGGTAATATCTCTTCAACTTCCTATTTTAATTATTTTGCATAAATACCAAGAAGAGGAAATCTTGGGTCATATGGTATTCATATTTTTCTTCCAACTTTTATTTTAGATTCAGGGGCTACACGTGCAGGTTTGTTACATCAATAAATTGCATGTTGGCTGGGATTGGCATACAAATGATTTTGTTACCCAGGTAGTGAGCACAGTACCTGATAGGTAGTTTTTCAGTCTTCACCCTCCTCCCACCCTCCACCTTTAAGTAAACCACCAGGGTCTATTGTGCTTCTTTTTGTGTCCTTGCGTACTCAGTGTTTAGCTCCTACTTATTAGTGAGAACAAGTGGTATTTGGTTTTCTGTTCCTGTGTTATTTTGCTTCAGATAATGCCTTGCAGCTGCATCTAGGTTCCTGCAAAGGACATGATTTTTTTTTTTTTTTTTTTTTTTTTTTATGGCTCTGTAGTGTACCATGTTTTATATGTACCACATTTTATTTATCTAAACCACTGTTAATGGCCATCTAGATTGATTCCATGTCATTACTATTATGAAAAGTGCAGTAAGCATACACATGCACTTTGGGAGGCTGATGCGAGTGGATCATCTGAGGTCAGGAGTTCGAGACCAGCCTGGCCAACATGGTGAAACCCCATCTCTACTAAAAATACAAAACCTTAGCCTTTTGTGGTGGCGGGCACCTGTAGTCCCAGCTACTTGGGAGGCTGGGGCAGAAGAATCACTTGAACCCAGGAGGTGGAGATTGCAGTGAGCCAAGATTGTGCCATTGCACTCCAGCCTGGGGGACAAGAGCAAGACTCTAAACCAAACAAACTAACTAACAAACAAACAAAAAACCATATACATACATGTATCTTTTAGTAGAACAATTTATATTCCTTTGGGTATATACCAGTAATGGGATTTCTGGGTCAAATATTAGTTCTGTTTTAAGTTATTTGAGAAATCTCCAAACTGCTTTCAACAGGGGCTGAAGTATTTAGCAAATAGCATCAGGATCACTGGCTAGCTGTATGCAGAAAATTAAAACTGGACCCCTTCCTTTCACCATATAAAAAAAGATAGCATATAATTGGCATTTCCACCAGCAATATATAAATGTTCCCTTTTCTCTACAACCTCACCAGCATCAGTTATTTTTTGACTTTTTAATAATAGCTATTCTGACTGGCGTGAGTTGGTATCTCCCTGTGGTTTCTATTTGCATTTCTCTATTGATTAGTGATATTGAGCACTTTTTCACATGCTTGTTAGTTGCATGGATCTTCTTTTGAGAAAGATCTATTCATGGCTTTTGACCATTTTTAATGAAGTTGTGTGGTTTCTGCTTGTTGATTTGTTTAAGTTCCTTATGGAGTCTAGATATTATACCTTTCTCAGAATCTCAGAATCATAGTTTGCAAATACTTTCTCCCATTCTGTAGGCTCTTTTCATTCTGTTGATAGTCTAATTTGCTGTACAGAAGGTCTTTAATAAGATCTCACTTGTCAATTTTTTGTTTTTGTTATTACATTTGCTTTTGGAGTCTTTGTCATGAAGTCTTTGCCAACACCAATGTCCAGAATAGTGTTTCCTAGGTTTCTTCTAGGGCATTTATAGTTGTAGGTTTTACATATATAAGTTTTTTTAACTTTATATTAAGTAAATTTTTTATATGGTGAAAGGAAAGATTCTAGTTTTAATTTTCTGTATATAACTAGCCAGTTATCCTGACACTATTTGTTGAATAGGAAGTCCTGTTTCCATTACTTGTTATTATCAACTTCGTTGAAGATCCAATGGTTGTAGGTGTGCAGGTTTATTTCTGGGTTCTCTAACCTGTTCCATTGGTCTATGTATCTGTTTTGTTCTAGCACCGCGCTACTTTGGTGAGTGTAACTTTGTAGTATAGCTTGAATTTGGATAGTGTGATGCCTCCAGCTTTGTTGTTTCTGCATAGTATTATTTTGGTTATTTTGAATCTTTTTTGGGTTCCATATAAAGTTTAGAATAGTTTTTCTAATTCTGCGAAAAATGACATTGGTAGTTTGATCAGAATATCATTGAATCTATAAATTGCTCTGGAGAATATAGTCATTTTAACAATATCGATTAGAATGGAACAATATCCATGAGAATGGAATGTCTTTCCATTTGTTTGTATCATCTCTGATTTCTTTTAGTAGCATTTTGTAATTCTTGTTGTAGAGATCTTTTACCTCCCAGGTTAGCCGTATTCCTAGGTGTTTTATTCTTTGTGTGGCTATTGTGAAAGGAATTATGTTCTTGGTTTGGCTCTCAACTTGGGTATTATTAGTTGTATAGAAATGCTACTAATTTTGGTACATTGATATTGTATCCTGAAACTTTGCTGAAGTTGTTTATAATTTCTGGGAAATTTGGGGCAAAGGCTATGGGGTTTTCTAGGTATAGAATCATATTATCTGCAAAAGGAGATAGTTTGACATCCTCCTTTTCTATTTGGATGTCTTTTTTTTTTTTTCTCTTGCCTGACTGCTCTGGCTAGAACTTCCAGTGCTATGTTGAACCAGGAGTAGTGAGAGTGGGCAACTTTGTCTTGTTCTGGTTCTCAAGAGGTATGATTTCAGCTTTTGCCTGTTTGTGACATGATGTTGGCTGTGGGTTTGTCATAGATGTCACTTATTATTTTGAGATATGTTCCTTTGATACCTAGTTTGTTGACAGTTTTTAACATGAAAGAATGTTGAATTTATTGAAATCTTTTCTGCATCTATTTAGATAATCACATGATTTTTTTTTTTTTTTAATGTCATAAATCACATTTACTGATTTGCGTATGTTGAACCAACTTTGCATCCCAGGAGTAAAGCTTACTTGATCATGGTGGCTTAGCTTTTGCTGTGCTGCTGCTGGTAGTTTGCTGGTTTTTTTTTTTTTTTTTTTTTTTTTGAGGACTTTTGCATCAATATTTATCAGGCATATTGTCTTGAAGTTTGTTTGTTTTTTTTTTTTTCCTTTCTGTTTCTGTCAGGTTTTGGTATCAGAATAACACTGACCTCATAGAATGATTTAGGGCAGACTCTCCCCTCCTCAATATATTGGAATAATTTTGGTAGGATTGGTATCAGTTCTTCCTTATCTATCAGGTATAATTCAGATGTGAATCTGCCTGACCCATGGCTTTTATTGGTTGGTAGGTATTTTATTATAGATTCAATTTCAGAACTTGTTATTGATCTGTTTAGGTAGTCAGTATCTTCCTGGTTCAATCTTGGCAAGTTGTACGTTTTCAGGAATTTATCTATTTCTTCTCGATTTTCTGGTTTTTCAGCATAGGAATGTTCATAATGGTTTCTGAGAGTTTTTTGTATTTCTGTGGGTTCCATGGTAATGTCCCCTTTGTCATTTCTAATTGTGTTTATTTGGATCTTCTCTTGTTTTACTGTGTATTAATCTGGCTAATGGTCTATATATCTTATTCTTTCAAAAAACCAATTTTGGTTTTCTTGATTATTTTTTGTGAATTTTCACATCGCAATTTTATTCAGTTCAATTTAGATTTTGATTATTATTTTTCTTCTGCTAGTTTTGGAGTTGATTTCCTTTTGTTTCTTCTAGTTCCTGTAAATGTGATGTTAGGTATAAATTTAAGACATTTCTGACTTTTTGATGTAGGCCTTTAGTGCTATAAACTTTTCTCTTAACACTGCTCTAGCTGTGTCCCAGAAATTTTGATATGTTTTATTTTTGTTTTCAATAGTTTCAAAGAATTTCTTGATTTCTGCACTAATTTTATTTCTTACCCAAAAGTCATTCAGGAGTAAGTTGTTTAATTTCCAAATACTTGTATGTTTTTCAGAGATCTTCTTGGTATTGATTTCTATTTTTGTTGCACTGTGATCTGAGAGTGTGGTTGATAGAATTTCTGTTTTTCGAATTTCTTGTGCACTGCTTTATGGCCAAGCATGTGGCCAAAAATGTATGCAGCACAGAGTATGTGCTATGTGCAGATGAGAAGAGTGTATATTCTGTTGTTGTTGAGTGGAATATTCCTTATATGTCTGTTAGGTCAATTTGGTCAAGTGTGAAATTTTGTTCCTGAATATCTTTGTTAGTTTTCTGCCTCAATGATTTATCTAACACTGTCAGTGGGGTGTTGTATTCTCCTACTATTATTGTGAGATTAGCTAAGTCTCTTCATAGGTCTCTAAGAACTTGTTTTATGAATCTGGTTGTGCCTGTGCTGAATGTACACATCTTTAGGATAGTTAAGTCTTCTTGTAGAATTGAAGCTTTTATCATATGTAATGCCCTTCTTCATCCTCTTTGATAGCTTTTGGTTTAAAGTCTGTTTCTTTTTTCCCAAAATGAAGGATCAACCCCTGCTCTTTTTTGTTTGTTTTCCATTTGCTTTATAGATATTCCTCCATCCATTTAAGTCTGTGTCTTTACATGAAAGATGGGTCTCTTGAAGACGGCATGTAATTGAATCTTGCTTCTTTATCCAACTTACCATTCTGTGCCTTTTAAGTGGAGTGGTTAGCCTGCTTATGTTCAAGGTTAATATTGATATGTAAGGATTTGATCCTGTCATAGTGTTATTAGCTGGTTGTTATGTAGACTTGATTGTATAGTTGCATATTGTGTCAGTGGAATATTTACTTAAGTGTTTTTTTTTTCTTTTGTGGCAGGTAACAGCCTTTTGTTTCCATGTTCAGCACTCCCTGAAGGACCTCTTATAAGGCAGGTCTAATGGCAACAAATTCTCTTAGTATTTGTTTGTCTGAAAAGAATTATGTTTCTCTTTCACTTATAAAGCTAAGTTTGGCTGGATATGAAATCATGGTTAGAATTTCTTTTGTTTAAGAATGCTGAATGTAGGCCTTTTATCTCTTCAGGCTTGCAAAGTTTCTGATGAAAGTTCCACTGTTAGTGTGATGAGAGTTCCCTTTGTACATGATTTGCCTCTTCTCTCTTGCTGTCTTTCATATTTTTTATTTGACTTGATCTTGGAGAATTGGATAACTATGTGTCTTAGGGATCGTCATGTTGTGTAATATCTTGCTGGGGTACTCTGAATTTCCTGAATTTGCATTCAACCTCTCTAGTAAGGTCGGGTAAATTTTCAGGGACAATATCTTCAAATATGTTCTCCAAGTTCCTTGGTCTCTCTCCCTCTCTTTCTGTAATGCAAATCAGTTGTAGGTTTGGTCTCTTTACATAAACTCATATTTCTTGAAGTTTCATTCATCTTTTATTATTTTTATCTGACTTTTATTATTTTTATCCTTTATTTTTATCTGACTGAGTTGATTTGGAGAACTGATCTTCAAGCTCTGATCCTCCATTTCTGCTGTTAGTACTTCCAATTATATTATGAAATTTTTATAGTGAGTTTCCAGCTCTAATGGATTAGTTTGGTTCTTTCTTAAAATGGCTATTTTATCTTTAAATTTTTGTATTATTTTATTGGGTTTATTAGATTCCTTTGATTAGATTTCAGCTCTCTCCTGTATTTCAATGATCTTCATTGCCATCTAGACATTGCTGGGTAGCTAGCATGGTAGTTTGGAGGTAAGACACTCTGGTTTCTACAGTGCCAGAGTTCTTGCACTCGTTCTTTCCCATCTGTGCGGGCTAATATTTTGATAGTCTTTGCAGTTGTTGTCCTTTGGATGGGGCTCTTTTATTTTATATTCTTTGATGCCCTTGAGTGTTTAACTGTGCTATAACTGTGTTATAAGTTGGGTTTAGTTGATAGGCTTCGGTTTCTGGATAATTTCATGGGGCCAAGGATCATCTCAGCACTGTTAGGCTGCATGCTCTACTCCTAGGGATCTGAAACTAGGCCAACACCTTTTTTTCCTGGCCACTTGAGGTAAAGGACCTGCTGCACTGAAGGGGCTAAGGTGTTCTCAGTCCACTGGCAAAACCATCTATTTGGGGACATGCTGGCAAAAATGCTTTGGTGGCACAGCAATTGTGGGTCAGTGCAGCCAAGGCCATGCTTCAAGTGGGTGCAGCTAGGCAGAAACTCTGGGAGAGGCCAGCAGATGGGGGCACGCTGATCAAGCTGGCCCCACCCTTTGAGCAGATAGCTCATTTCCATCCAGCCCGTGCAACCAACAAAGGCTAAAGCCACCTAGAGGAGTATGGCAAGCCTTAAGGGATGGGCATCCATGTCCATGCTCCACTGCGGCCAATCCTGTGCCAAACCCTCTGTCTGTGCAATCTGGAGTTCTGTCTCTGCCAACTCTCCTGGCATTTCTCCTAGTCAGCACAGATGTCTGTGGGAGTTACGGGATCTCCTACAGCTAGGATTCTGGAAGTCCATGATGAGAGTGGGCTAGTCTACAACTATTTCACTCAACACTTTTCCACATTTTTAATTTTTTAAGAAACCTTAATAATTTTTTTTTAGTGATTATACCATTGTGCATTCCCACAAATAGCATATAAGGGTTACAATTTCTCAACATCCTCAAAAAGATAACACCTGTTATCTTTTTTGTTTGTTTGTTGATAAAAGACATCCTAACAGATGTGAAGTGATGGGATATTGTCAGACAGTCTTCCAAAGTGGTTGCAACAATTTACATTCCCATAAGCGGTGTAGAAAAGTCCTAATTTCTCCACATCCTCATCAACACTTGTTATTACATAATTTTTTATTCTAGTCAGCCTAGTGGGTATACCCAACCTAGTAGGTATAAAGTGATTTGCATTTCCCCAATGACTAATGACAAGCATTTTCAAAAATACTTATTGGTTGTTTGTATATATTCCTTGGATAAATTTCTATTCAGAGTCTGTCTATTTTTTAATTAGGTTGTCTTTATTATTAAGTTGTATACTTCTTTATATATTCTAGATATAAGTCCCTTATGGAATATATGATTTGCAAATATTTACTTTTATTCTACTGGTTGTCTTCTCATATTCTTGATAATGTTATTTGATACATAAAAGTTTTTAATTTTAATAAAGTCCAATTTATATATTGTTTGCTTGTGCATTTGGTATCATATCTTAGAATCTATTGCCAAATCCATGGTCATGTGGATTGACACCTATGTATTATTCTAAGATGTGTACAATTGCAGTTCTTTTTTTTTTTTTTTTTTTTTTTTTTTTTTTGAGACGGAGTCTCACTGTCGCCCAGGCTGGAGTGCAATGGTGCGATCTCGGCTCACTGAAAGCTCTGCCTCCCGGGTTCACGCCATTCTCCTGCCTCAGCCTCCTGAGTAGCTGGGACTACACGCCCAGCTAATTTTTTTGTATTTTGAGTAGAGACAGGGTTTCATGGTGTCAGCCACGATGGTCTCGATCCCTTGACTTTATGATTCGCCCTCCTCGGCCTCCCAAAGAGCTGAGATTACAGGTGTGAGCTGCCACACCGCACCGCAGTTCTTACATTTAAGAGTTTTGATCCATTTTGAAATAATTTTTTCATATGATATGAAATAATGAATTCAGTTTATTATTTGTATATGACTATCTCATTGTTCCAGTATAATTTGTTGAAAATGACTAGTCTTTTCTTATTAGAGAGAAAGCTGCAATACCCGTTAATTTTTAAATAGTGTCTTCCTGGAAAATGAGCAAATTAAGATGAAGTCTTTATATTGGGCCTCCATTTCATATGACTATGCCTTATAAAAAGGGAAAATTTGAACACAGAGAAGGACATGCTATGGAGAACACCATGTGAACATAAGAACAGATATTAAGGTTATGCATCGATAAGCCAAAGAACACTGAAGATTTTCATCAAACCACTAGAACCTACTGAGTAGGCAAAGGACAGATTCTTTCACAGCCATCAGAAGGAATCAAATCTGCTGATACTCAAATCTGCTGACTCTTGATCTTGGACTTATAGCCTCCAGAACTGTGAAACCATAAATTTCCATTGTTTAGGCCACCTAGTTTGTTGTCTTTCCTTTTAGAGGCCCTAGAAAAGGAATAGTTTGGAAAAGTGACATGGGGTACATTGTAACAAATACCTAAAAATGTGGAGATGGCTTTGGAACTGGAAAATTGGTATCAGCTGGAAGAATGAGGTATATAATATAATGGGTTTAAACTGGAAGAATGAGGTATAATATAACTGAGGTGTAATATAAAAAGTGTAGATTGCCTTGAAGAGATTATTGGTAAATAGGGACGTTAAAGGAGATTTTGGTATGGACTTAGAAAGAAAAATAAGACAGTCAAAGAGAAAGCCTCTATGATCTTTTAGAATAAACGTGTCATCATCAACAGAATGTTGCTAGAAATGTAAATGTTAAAGATGGTTCTGATTAGGTCTCAGGTGGAGATGAGGTATATGCAAAGAAAATGGGAAGAAAGGCAATCTTCATTATATAGTGAGAAGGGACTTGGCTCTCTTGGCTGTATTGTGTTCTGTTGAATAATGAACTCAGATATTTAGCTGAGGAGACCTCTAAGTGCAATGTTGAAGGAATACCTTAATTTCCTCTTACTGTTTAAAATAAAATAAGGAGAGAGATAAACTGAAGAGAAACATTTTTGAGAAAAATAAATGAGAATTTGGATACAAGCATTTGAATAATCCTTATTCTAGTCACATTGCAGAGAGAGAGAGACTCTGAAGAGAATACCAAGAGACACCCCCTTGGGTGTCTGGATTACCACTTGCTAAAGAGATCAGGTATATAACAAGTGGACACCATCAACCATCTCAGCTGACATGCTGTCAGCTTGTACCAAAGTATGCTGAACATGGATCCAAAGAGCCTTAAACTCTAATATAATTTTCTCCATTGGTTTTTGGACTTGTTTGAGACCTGTATCCCTTTTCTTCTGTCTGGTTCTTCCCTTTTAAAATGGAAATGTCTATGCTATGCCTGTCGGATCACAGTATTTTTTAAAAGATAACATATTTTCTAGGTTTTCAGGTTCACAGATGGAGAGGACTTTTGCCATGGAATTAATCATATCTTGAGTCTCACCCATACTTATTTTGATATTTAGTTGAGGTTTTGGACTTGGTTAATTTTAATGAATGAGTTAAGATATTGGGGGATATTGGAGTGAGGTGACTATATTTTGCATTTCATCAGGATATGAATTAGTGAAGGTCAAGAGTGGATTTCTACTGGTTGAACTGTATCCCCCCAAAGTTTGTGTGCTCAATTCCTTACTTCTCATATCTAAAAATGTGACTTTATTTGGAAATAGGGTCATTACTGATACCATGAAGTAAGCTGAGGGCATTAGGCTAATTATTGTCTAATTCAATAATGCTGGTGTCTTTATTTTTTAAAAAGGGAAATTTTAAAAAAATTACAGGTGGAACATCATGAAATGATGAAAGTAGAGATAAGAATAATGCATTCATAAGCCAAAGAACACCAAAGATTTCTGGCAAACCACCAAAAGCTAGGGAAGATACATGAAGCAGTTGCTTTCTCAGAAGAAATCAAACCCACTGAACCCTTGATCTCAGCTTAATTCCTCCAGAGACAAGAAATAATAAATTTCTGTTGTTTAAGGCACCCAATCAAAGATACTTTGTTACAACAACCCTTTAAAACTGATACATTCTTAAAGGACCATCTTCCTTTTCATCAGAACATTTATCTCAGTTTATTGCATTTATTAATTTCCTGCTAAGAAAAATAACTACCTTCCAAGTTCAAGTATAAGTTCCGTAAAATTTGGATTTGTTTTTAATTTCTTCTTTTATCTACAGAATCTTAAAGAGTCTCTGGTAGCTATTAAAAACATAATAGAATGGATAAATGGATAAATGGGTGAATGAGTGAATGGCATGCTGGCTTCTCATCAATGCTTCTTTAACATAGCTGTAAAATTTGGCTTAAGTCCCTAGGCTCTATGGCCAAGTTCCATTTCTTCATGAATAGTCAACTTCCACTCATGATTTGAACATGACCATGTATCAAGATGGCCAAATTTATTTTTTTAAGGCACTCTGTGACAGAAGAGGATAAGATAAATTGTTAGATATGGTTTCTGATAGAACAACAGAAGTTCTATCAGAAACTGCTTCTTCAGAGAAGGCTGAAGAAACAAGGTGATCACCTTGCATTTAACAGAAAGAAGAATGATTTAGTTATTCGATTAATTTAATATGACTGTCTAGAGGTAGAATGAGTGTATTATAACATTGAGAATTCTCTGTTGTGACCTTTCTTTTTGGGAGGTCGTCATAGTCTACTATTTCTTTTCTTTTTTTTTTTTTTTTTTTTAATTTTCTCAATTGACAGATAACATTATGTTTTTATTGGGTACAATATGATGTTTTGAAGTATATATACATTGTGAGGTGGTTAAATCTCACTGCTTAACAAATATATTACCTCACAGCTATCATTTTTGTCATGAGAAGACATAACATCCACTCTCCTTATATTTTTCAGTAATACAATATTTCATCTTTAGTTATACTCACCTTGCCATAAAATAGATTTCTTGATATTTATTCCTCCTATCTCACTATAATTATGTATCTTTTGACCAACATTTTCCCATTTCTCCCTCCCCTACAACCACCATAGCCTCTGGTTACCACCACTCTACTCTCTACCACTATGAGATCAACTTTCTGAGATTCTACGTATGAATAAGTGATATGGTTTGGCTCTGTGTCCCCACCCAAATCTCATTTCAAATTGTAATCCCTGTAATCCCCAAGTGTCATGGGAGGGACTTGGTGGGAGGTGATTGGACCATGGGGGAAGTTTCTCCCTTGCTGTTTTCATGATAATGACTGAGTTCTCACAACACCTGATGGTTTTATAAATGTTTGATAGTTCCTCCTTCATACACTCTCTCGCCTGCTGTCATGTAAGATGTGACTGCTTCCCCTTCTGCTATGGTTATAGGTTTCCTGAAGCCTCCCAGCCATGTGGAACTGTGAGTCAATTAAACCTCTTTTCTTTATGTCTTTTTCATATACACTACCTAGTCTTGAGAGTTCTTCAGAGCAGTGTGAGAACAAACTAATACAATGAAATCATGAGATAGTTTTCTTTCTGTGCCTGGCTTATTTCACTTAACAAAATTTCCTTCAGGTTCATCCATGTCATCACAAATGAAAGAATTTGCTTCCTTTTTATGATTAAAAGTATTATATTTTGTATATATACATTTTCTTTCTTTTTTGGGGGGGCTTCGGGATGTTTTTTTTTTTTTTTTTTTTTGGCATTTGGGAGACATCATCTTCCTTCCCCAGGAGAGGGCAGAGAGAGTTGCCTGGATGTTTATGGGCAAATGGGTGCATCAAAAGCCCATGAAAGCAAGTAAGATCATTGGGGATCATGAGGTCTTGTGTTCAAGTCTTATGTGGTCCCCACCTTTCTGAGTTTTTAAGAATAACAGCAGAGGTTGCAGTAAGCTGAGATGGTGCCCCTGCACTCTAGCTTGGGTGACAGAATGAGACCCTGTCTCAAAAAAAAAAAAGAAAAGAAAAGGAAAAGAAAAGAAATCTTTGGCCACATACGGTGGCTCATGCCTATAATCCTAGCACTTTGGGAGGCCAAGGTGAGTGGATCACTTGAGGCCAGGAGTTCAAGACCAGCCTGGCCAACATGGTGAAACCCCCATCTCTACTAAAAATACAAAAATTGACCGGGCACGGGGCAGATGCCTATAAGCCCACCTACACAGGAGGCTGAAGAGGGAAAATCGCCTGAATCCAGAAGGCAGAGGTTGCAGTGAGCCAAGATGGTGCCATTGCACTCCAGCCTGGGCAACAAGAGTGAGACACTGTCTCAAAAAGAAAACAAAACAAAACAAAACAAAAACAACAGGATAACAAACACAAACACAAACACAAGTCTATTACATAGTCGTACATTTATCAGCTTTGTCTTTAAATGCAAAGGCTGACCAAAAAGCTAGCAGTGCTGCAAATGTGATGCCCACACCAGCACCTCAGGGCTCTGTTCTCTGTTTCCTTTATCAGTCTGCACATGTGTAGACCTGCCTCACTCCATTAGGGCAGTAGGCATATTCCATCCACCTGTGCTAGATGAGTAAAGCAAATGACCTCTGACCTGGTTTTCTCTACTGGCCTTTCACTTTAGAACTCAGTAGTGTATGTCAACTTTGTTCACTTGAAACACACACGCACACACATATACACAATTTGTCTCTGACCAAGGCCAGAGACGGGTACTTCAAAGCAGGAGAGGTGGGGTAAGAATTTTACGCTGAATAGATTGACTAAACATACATATTCAACAGGTTACAGAAAGAGCAATAAATATTCATGAAGGTGGTTGCCCAAAACTGTGGGAGCCCATCTGTTGCATCAGCATGACCTGGATGTGAGACATGGAGTATAACATTTTGGAACTTTAAGGTTTAAGGACTGCCCTATTGGACTTTGGACTTGCGTGGGATCTGCAGCCCTTTTGTTTTGGTCAATATCTCCTATTTGGAACAAATGTATTTACCCAATGCCTGTAACCCCATTATATCTAGGAAGTAACTAACTTGCTTTGGATTTCATAGGCTTATAGGTGGAAGGGACTTGCCTTGTCTCAGATGAGACTTTAGACTTGGACTTTTGTGTTAATGCTTGAATGAGTTAAGACTTTGGGGGACTGTTGGAAAGGCATGATTGTGTCTTGAATTGTGAGGACATGAGATTTGGGAGGAACTCTGGGCTAAGTGATAAGGTTTGGCTCTGTGTCCCCACCCAAATCTCACCTTGAATTTTAATAATTGCCATGTGCCATGGAAGGGACCCAGTGGGAGGGTAATTGAATCATGGGGACCGTTTCCCCCATGCTGTTCTTGTTATAGTGACTGATTTCTCATGAGATCTGATGATTTTATAAGGGGCTTCCCCCTTTGCTCAGCACTCATTCTCTCTCCTGCCGCCCTGTGAAGAAGTGCCTTCCACAAAGATTGTAAGTTTCCCGAGGCCTTCCAAACCATGCTAAACTGTGAGTAAATTAAACCTCTTTCCTTCATAAATTGCCCAGTCTCAGGTATGTCTTTATTAGCAGTGTGACAAAGAACTAATACAAGTTGGTACTGGGAAAGAGTGGAGTGCTGCTGTAAAAATAACTGAAAATGTGGAAGTGACTTTGGAACTAGGTAACAGGCAGAGGTTGGAAAAGTTTGGAGGGCTCAGAAGAAGATAGAAAAATGTGGGAACGTTTGGAACTTCCTAGAGATTTGGAAGGCTCAGAAGATAGAAAGATGTGGGAAAGTTTGGAACTTCCTAGACTTGTTGAATGGTTTTGACCAAAATGCTGATAGTGATACAGACAATGAAGTCCAGGCTGGTGGTCTCAGATGGAGATGAAAAACTTTTTGGGAACTGGAGTAAAGGTCACTCTTGCTATGCAAAAACACTGGCGGCATTTTGTCCCTGTCTTAGAGATCTGTGGAACTGTGAACTTGAGAGAGATGATTTAGGGTATCTCGTGGAAGAAATTTCTAAGCAGCAAAGCATTCAAGAGGAAGCAGAGCATAAAAGTTTGAAAAATTGGCAGCCTGGTGATGCAATAGTAAAGAAAAACCCATTTTCTGGAAAGAAATTAAAGCATGCAGCAGAACTTTGTGTAAGTAAGGAGGAGTCAAATGCTAATCACCAATACAATGGGGAAAATATCTCCAAGGCATATTGGAGACTATAAAGGCAAACCCTCCCATCACAGGCCTGGAGGTCTAAAATGGTTTCCTGGGCTGGGTCCAGGGGTCTCCTGCTCTGTGCAACCTAGGGACTTAGTGGCCTGTGACCCAGGAACTCCACCCATGGCTAAAAGTGACCAGTGTAGAGCTCAGGCTGTTGCTTCAGAGTGTGCAAGCCCCAAGCCTTGGCAGCTTCCATGTGATGTTGGGCCTGCAGGTGCACAGCAGTCAAAAATTGAGATTTGGGAACCTCTGCCTAGATTTCAGAGGATGTAGGGAAAAGCCTGGATGTCCAGGTAGAAGTATGTTACAGAGGCAGAGCCCTCATGGAGAACCTGTGCTAGGGCAGTATGGAAGGGAAATGTGGGGTTGGATCCCCCACACAGAGTCCCCACTGGAGCACTGCCTAGTGGAACTGTGAGAAGAGGGTCACTGTCCTACAGACCCCAGAATGATAGATCCATCAACAGCTTGCACCATGCACCTGGAAAAGCTGCAGGCTCTCAATGCCAGCTGTGAAAGCAGCCAGAAGGGGGTAAAAAAGTCACAGGGGTAAAACCAATGGGAGCCCACCTCTTGTAGCAGCATGACCTGGATGTGACACCTGGAGTCAAAGGAGATCATTCATTTTGGAACTTTAAGGTTTAAGGTTTGGATTTTGGCCTTGCATGGGGCCTGTAGATCCTTTGTTTTGGCCAATTTGTCCCATTCCTAAGGGGTGTATTTACCCAACGTCTGTACCCCCATTGCATATAGGAAGTAACTAACTTGCTTTGGATTATACAGACTCATAAGCAGAGGGACTTGTATTGTATCAGATGAGACTTTGGACTTGGACTTTTGTGTTAATGCTGGAATGAGTTAAGACTTTGGGGGACTGTTGGAAGGGCATGATTGTCTTGAAATGTGAGGACATGAGATTTGGGAGGAGCCATGGGCTAACTGATAAGGTTCGGCTCTGTGTGCCCACCCAAATTTCACCTTGAATTGTAATCATTGCCATGTGTCATGGAAGGGACTCAGTGGGAAGTAATTGAATCATGGGGACAGGGTCCCCCATGCTGTTCTTGTGACAGTGAGCGACTTCTTATGAGATCTGATGGTTCCATAAGGGGCTTCCCCCTGTGCTTGGCACTCATTTTCTCTCCTGCTGCCCTGTGAAGAGGTGCTTTCCGCTATGATAGTAATTTTCCTGAGGCCTCCCAGCCATGCTGAACTGTAAGTCAATTAAATCTGTTTCCTTTATAAATTATCCAGTCTTTCATATGTTTTTAGCAGTGTGATAATGAACTAATCAACGGTCTTGACACATGCACATGCATATTGAGCAAACATGCATGTAGCATATGACCCATGTTCACTTTGTGGTGTAGAGTTACCATTGAAATGTATTACAATTAGAACATATGCATCAAAGATCTTTTCAGGACACAAAGGTACACAAGTGCACAGTCTCTGCAAACTGGCAAGCCAGTCCATGTTTGGTCGTCTTCTTATCAGGATAACAATATTGAAATCAGTCTTTTGTCCAATCAAAGCTGTAGCTATGGCTGATGGAAGAGGGGCTCAGTTAATCAGCACCTGTGAGATGGATGAGTTTTAATAGTTTTAATATTGCTTATTTTAAGGTCAATGCTTATCTAGCTGCTAGAGATTTAAAAAAATAACTTTGTCACAGACCATAGTTTATCCTTTTTAAACTTTTATTTTAGGTTCAGGGGTACATGTGCAGGTTTGTTAAATAGTTAAACTCATATCACAGGGGTTTTGTTGTACAGATTATTTTGTCTATACAACAGACAAAATTGGGCACCCTAGTACCCAATGTTTATTTTTTTCTAATCCTCTCCCTCCTCCAACTCTCTACCCTCAGGTAAACCCCAGTGTATGTTGTTCCCTTCTTTATGTCCCTAAGTTCTCATCTTTTAGATCCTGCTTATAAGTGAGAACATGTGGTATTTGGTTTTCTGTTACTGTGTTAGTTTGCTAAGGATAATAGCCTCCAGCTGCATTTATGTTCCCACAAAAGACATAATCTTATTCCTTTTTATGGCTGTATAGTATTCCATGATGTATATGTACCACATTTTCTTTATCCAGTCTACCATTGATGGGCATTTAGGTTGATTCCATGTCTTTGCCATTTTGAATAGTGCGGCAATGAACATTCACATGTGTGCGTCTTTATGGTACAATGATTTATCTTCCTTCATGTATGTACCCAGTAGTGAGATTGCTGGGTTGAATAGTAGTTCTGTTTTTGGCTCTTTGAGAAATCACCACACCTCTTTCCACAATGGCTCAACTAATTTATACCCCACCAACAGTGTATAAGCATTCCTTTTGTTCTACAACCTTGCCAGCATGCTATTTTTTGACTTTTTAATAATAGCCATTCTGGCTAGGGGCAGTGGCTCACATCTGTAATCCCAGCACTTTCAGGGGTCAAGGTGGGTAGATCACCTGAGGTCAGGAGTTCAAGACCAGCCTGGCCAACATGACAAAGACCTGTCCCTACTAAAAATATAAAAAGTAGCCGGACACAGTGATGGGCACCTGTAATCCCAGCTACTAGGGAGGCTGAGGCAGGAGAATTGCTTGAGCTTGGGAGGCAGAGGTTGCAGTGAGCTGAGATTGTGCCACTGCATTCCACCCTGGGTGACAGAGTGAGACTCCGTCTCAAAAAAAATATTAAAAACAAAATAATAGCCATTCTGACTGTTGTGAGACATATCTCATTGTGGTTTTGATTTGCATTTTTCTCATGATCAGTCCTATTGAGCTTTTATTCACGTGCTTTTTGGCCACACATATGTCTTCTTTGAAAAACATCTGTTCATATTCTTTGCCTGCTTTTCAACAAGGTTGTTTGTTTTTTTCTTGTAAATTTGTTTAAATTCCTTAGAGATGCTAGATATTAGACATTTGTCAGATGCATAGTTTGCAAAATTTTCTTTTTTTTTTTTATTATACTTTAAGTTCTAGGGTACATGTGCATAACGTGCAGGTTTGTTACATATGTATACTTGTGCCATGTTGGTGTGCTGCACCCATCAACTCGTCAGCACCCATCAATTCATCATTTATATCAGGTATAACTCCCCAATGCAATCCCTCCCCCCTCCCCTCTCCCCATGATAGGCCCCAGTGTGTGATGTTCCCCTTCCCGAGTCCAAGTGACCTCATTGTTCAGTTCCCACCTATGAATGAGAACATGCAGTGTTTGGTTTTCTCTTCTTGTGATAGTTTGCTAAGAATGATGGTTTCCAGCTGCATCCATGTCCCTACAAAGGACGCAAACTCATCCTTTTTTATGGCTGCATAGTATTCCATGGTGTATATGTGCCACATTTTCTTAATCCAGTCTGTCACTGATGGACATTTGGGTTGATTCCAAGTCTTTGCTATTGTGAATAGTGCCGCAATAAACATACGTGTGCATGTGATAAATGGTGCTGGGAAAATTGGCTAGCCATAAGTAGAAAGCTGAAACTGGATCCTTTCCTTACTCCTTATACGAAGATTAATTCAAGATGGATTAGAGACTTAAATGTTAGACCTAATACCATAAAAACCCTAGAAGAAAATCTAGGTAGTACCATTCTGGACATAGGCATGGGCAAGGACTTCATGTCTAAAACACCAAAAGCAACGGCAACAAAAGCAAAAATTGACAAATGGGATCTCATTAAACTAAAGAGCTTCTGCACAGCAAAAGAAACTATCATCAGAGTGAACAGGCAACCTACAGAATGGGAGAAAATTTTTGCAATCTACTCATCTGACAAAGGGCTAATATCCAGAATCTACAAAGAACTCAAACAAATATACAAGAAAAAAACAAACAACCCCATCCAAAAGTGGGGAAAGGATATGAACAGACATTTCTCAAAAGAAGACATTCATACAGCCAACAGACACATGAAAAAATGCTCATCATCACTCGCCATCAGAGAAATGCAAATCAAAACCACAATGAGGTACCATCTCACACCAGTTAGAACGGCAATCATTAAAAAATCAGGAAATAACAGGTGTTGGAGAGGATGTGGAGAAATAGGAACACTTTTACACTGTTGGTGGGATTGTAAACTAGTTCAACCATTATGGAAAACAGTATGGCAATTCCTCAAGGATCTAGAACTAGATGTACCATATGATCCAGCAAAATTTTCTTTTATTCTATACATTTTCTGTTTACTCTGTTTATAGTTTCTTTTGCTGCACAGAAGTTCTTACATTTAATTAGATTCCATTTTTCAATTTTTGCTTTTGTTATGATTGCTTTTGGCATCTTTGTTATGAAATCTTTGACCATTCCTATGTCCAGGATGGTATTGCCTAAGTTGTCTTCCAGGATTTTTATACTTTTGGATTTTACATTGAAGTCTTTAATTCAACTTGAGTTGATTTTTGTATATGGTGTAAGGAAGAGGTCTACTTTCAATCTTCTACATATGGATAGCCAGTTCTCCCAGCACCATTTATTAATAGGGAGTCCTTTCCCCATTGCTTGCTTCTGTCAGCTTTGCCAAAGATCAGATGGTTGTAGGTGTATGGCCTTATTTCCGAGTTCTCTATTCTGTTCCATTGATCTGTGTATCTGTTTTTGTACCAATGCCATGCTGCTTTGGTTACTGTAGCCCTGTAGTATGGTTTGAAGTCAGGTAACATGATGCCTCCAGCTTTATTCCTTTTGCTTAAGAATGCCTTGGCTACTCGGGCTCTTTTTTGATTCCATATTAATTTTAGAGTAGATTTTTCTAGTTCTGTGAAGAATGTCGTTGGTAATTTGATAGGAATAGCATTAAATCTGTACATTGCTTTGAGCAGTATGGCCATTTTAATGAAATTAATTATTTTTATCCATGAGCGTGAAATGTTTTTCGATTTGTTTGTGTCATCTCAGATTTCTTTGAGAAGCGTTTTATAACCTTCATTGTAGAAATCTTTCACCTTCCTGGTTAGCTGTATTCCTGGGTATTTTACTCTTTTAGTGGCAGTTGTGAATGGGATTGCATTCCTGTTTTGGTGCTCTGGTTGGCAGTTGTTGGTGTATAGAAATACTACTTATTTTTGTACATTGATTTTGTATATTAAAACTTTGCTGAAGTTGTTTATCAGCTGATAGAGCTTTGGGGCTGAGACTATGGTTTTTTAGATATTCATGTTATCTGCAAAAAAAGATAGTTTGACTTACTCTTGCCCTGTATTGTTTTTTCTCTTGCCTAATTCCTCTGGCCTGGACTGGAAGTACTAGAACATTGTTTATTCTTTAAGTGTTGGAGTTCATGAATTAATCCTTGCCTGGCATGGCCCTAGGTCCTGTGTATCATTTAGTATTTTTTCACCACGAGGAGTCTGTTCTGTCAGTTTGATGATCTCTGTTTTAACAATGCTGATCAGTTGTTGTGTCTAAACCATAAAATGGAGGCAGGGTATAATGAGGTGTGTCTGACCTCCCACCCGGCATGGCCAGGAACTCAGTTTTCAGATTTTCCTTGGGTCCCCTTGGCCAAGAAGGGGTCTGTTCAGTCAGTGAGGGGCTTAGGATTTTACTTTTGGTTGATAGGCCACACGTCTTTCTCCATACTTTTTGTATGTGTGAAGCAGTCTTCACTTACCTGACACCCAGGTGTTTCTAATTTAGGGGTTCATCAATCCTGCCCTGTCAGGTTCTGTAGATTCAGCTAGAACTGGCCAGAGCTGCTGAAAGCAGTGTGCATAGCCTTCCCGTCTGGCCACTAAAACCACCTTTTGCACCGAATGTGCACTGATTCTGCCTGGATGTCCTTTCCACCAAGTACCATCTTACCCAAACCACACTTTTAATTTCCACAGACTACCCTGAGAGCACAGACCTGGGCTTTCTTCTTCTATCCAAAAAACAGTTTTATCTTCCCAGTCAAACTGAAACACAATTGTCTATACTCATGTCACATGTTCCAGAAAAGAGTACCTATCTTAATTGAAAACCTTTGAGTAGTGGGCAGCCTTCTCACATTTGGGTGGTGACACTTGGGCTGGAACTGATTAAATTTCTGGTCTGGTGTTGACCATATGGAAAGGGTCACATGAACTTGGCAATGAAAGAATCCCATGGTCTGTTCTGCATTCTGCTGTAATGGAAGTTAGCAACAAGGTTCAGTGATTTTTCATAGAAATTTAAGTGCATCTGTATGTCTGTCAGCGTGTGCCTCCACATATTCTTTATCCATTGATCCACTAGTGGACACTTAGACTGAATCCACATGAATCAATGTGAATTGTGAATAGTGCCATTCATAACTGTGAATGGTGCTGCAATAAATATGAGAGTATAGAGAGCTCTCCAACATACTTATTTCATGTCTACTTACTATAAACCCAGTGGCGGGACTGCTACATCATATAGTATTTCTCTTTTACATTTTTTGAGGTGCCTCCATACTATTTCCCATAATGGCTCTTTACATTCTCACCAACAGTGTAAGGAGCTCCCTTTTCTCCATATCCTTGCTGACATTTGTTATTGCTTGTCTTTTTGATAATAGCTGTTCAAACTGGGAGGAGGTGAAATCTCATTATGGCTTTACTTTGCATTACCCAATGTTTGGTGATGTGGAGCATTTTTCATATACCTGGTAGCCATTTGTATGGCTTCATTTGATAAATGTCTATTCAGGCTTTTGTCTACTTTGTAATCAAGTTCTTTTATTTTGTTTTTGTTTATTTTATATCGAGTATTGAGTTCTTTGAATTCCTTACATGTTTTGAATAATCACATGAAGAAGAATAAAATTAGACTCAACTCTCACAACATGTGAAAGTCACTCAGAATGAATTAAAGACTTAAAGATAAGATCCAGAACTATGAAACTACCAGAAGAAGACATAGAGAAAATGCCTCAGGACATTGGTATAAGAATTGTTTGAATAAGACCTCAAAAGCACAGGCAGCAAAAGCACACATGGAGAAATGAGATTACATCAAACTCAAAAGCTTCTGCACAGTAAAGGATACAATCAACAGAATGAAGGGACAGCTTACAGAAGGGGAAAAAATATTTGTAAACTATATATCTAACAATATATCACTACATTTCAAGCAATAGAAAGTCATAGACTCTGTCAGAGATAGTGTAGAGGAATGTCTACTAAGAATTAGTAAAACTAACTTTCAAAGGTAATTTAGTTCCATGAAACTGGTTTCAGAGAGGTATGAAGATAAAGTCTCCCTTCTGTGTTGAGAGTACAGGAGAAAAAACAGAGTCAAGGGAGGCCAAGGGAATCAACCTATCGTTCTACCACATCACATCAGCCATATTTCATCTCACACACAGTAGTACAGATGCAGTATTTGTGGACGAGTATGTCTGCCCACTGTAAATCTCTTTTTCATTGATAATCATGTGCAGATGTCTCACTTATTATTTCATTTATCATTTTCAACTTTCTATGTTAATCTTACAACACTTTTATAGAATTTGATCATAAGCTCGCTCAGCTTCCTTTTTCCAGGCTTAAATGTGCTCATATTTTGTCATCTGTCTCTCCATCTACTGACCTTTCCCATAAAATAATTATTAATTTTCTTCACTAAAGATTTCATCAGATCTCCTCTATCTTGCATGAGGTGAGGTCGTGGGTAGAATGCTATACAGTGCTCCATGTGCAGGCATAGCAATGGTTATGCAGAAAGAACTTTCAACAAGGAATGAAAGTTGAAACCTACAGAAAATACAACAAAAAAACTGGTTTCCTCCAGGGATAGTTAAGAGTAGCATGGGGCACAAATAAATAAATTTGCTATTTTCAAAGTAGGCCTAGGAGTGATCTAGAATAGAAATTTAGAGCTGTAAAGGAACTTAATTGATTTCTGCAGGTCGGGTAGTTGCTTCCGCACATTATGTGACGTTACTGCCACCTTCTGGCAATACCTAAGCACTACACTTTCTGACTTTGAATAAACTAGGAAAATATAATGCATAAGACAACCAGCCCTTTCACTAAAGCGCCTTAAATATTACCTAACAGTTTACATTTGTATAGAACTATGGCTTATATCATCACTTACACGGTCTCATCTCGCCTTCATAGAAATCATGTGAACGTAGAAACCATGTTATCCATGTTGCGTGCCTGTGTGCTCGCGCGCACGCACGCCCACACACACACACACACACACACACACACACACACACACAGCAAAAGATGTCATAGGTTTTGCTGTTAGAGTTGAACTTAAAAATCTCTAAATTGTTACATTTGGAGGCTCTCATTTTGGGGGATCCTTGTGTGAGATGCTCCTTTGTTGGTCAATTTTAATCATACAGACATAAATAAAGGATATATTAATTGCACATAGAGCAAAAAATCAGAAATGTAAGCAAAATGCAGATAAGATGGAGACATTCAATGATTTGTCCAATGATATAAAAACAGGTTTTGTGTGCGGGTAGCTTATGTTGTCATTAGTGGAAGGAAATAGAAGAATAAATAATATTTGAATTTGAAAGAGGGGATGTACGAATACAAGACTCCCTTGAAGAAGAAAGGATGGTCTGGGACCACAGCAGGCAGGGGACAGGGAGAAGAATGGACAGGCTGTATGGGAGAACAAAATGACCTAGTATCCCAGTTTATTTTTTTCCAGTGCTATGATTTCTTTCCTTTCTCTTCAAATCTTTGGAAAATCGTGTAAAGGAGGTTTTGAGAAGTTAAGATTGAAATTCCAGGCTCATGTTCACTGCAATTGAACTGGAGAAGAGAAAAGATGACTAATGGAAGTGGCAGCCCTAAGGGCTGGAACAAGAGATGCAAACAAAGGCTGGGATGGATTTGTGGAATTTGTAACAAACACTTCCTAGGAGTGATTTTTCAGTAAGAGAGGGTAACGAACAAGGCTAGTGTACTACGTTAGCAAACAAATTCCAGCAGCGTTCCCTGGGGAACTTTCATGCTGAAATGCAATCCCTGGTGTTGGAGGTGGGGCCTGATGGGAGGTGTCTGGATAACGGGGTGGATCCCTCATGAATAGCTTAGTGCCATCCCGTTTCCCTCATCAATAATTCCCAGAAATGCCATGAAAGGAAAGGCCAAGTCTTAACTGAGAAAGGGACCGGGCAGATGCGGGACTCCCACATATACCCGTTTCCTCCTCTTCCGGAAGACATTTTGCCACAAGCATATAATTCAACTTCTGAAAAATACGGTCTTCCTCACTGCAGACACCACGCCAGCACTTTAAATCATCAAGTTGGCTACTTGTGCTCTGTTTCCAGTGTGTAGTTTGCCTGTGGCAATATTAAACTCATCTGGAAGAAAGAACTTACAGTTATCCAGTTCCTCATCAGTGATGTTATCCAGGAGGGTTAGCTAGGGTGTCTCCTTAATGTTTACTCTCCATCTCATGACTTTAGAATCAGCTTATAAGGAATCCAAACTATGTAAGATTATACCACCAAAAGTGATTCAACGTTCAAAATAAAGCAATTTGAGCTGTTACTATTTTTTAAAGGGAAAATAAGATGTTTACAGTATACTGAAAGAGATTTTGGTGAAATATAAGAAAGATCTTTTTAAGCAAGATAGTCCTTCTTCCTGGGAAAGACATCTTCAGAGGGCACACAACACCTCCAGAATTCTTAGAAAATGGGATCCATTTTCCTGATATTTTTAAAACAGAGTTATTCAGGTGTAACTGACATACAACACAATGCATATATTTCAGGGGTACAATTTAAATTTTTTGACATGTATACAGTAGATAAAGCTCAATTTTTCAATTTCTTCTTTCATGGATCACATTTTTGGAGTCATATTTATATGGTTTGAATATTTATTTTCTCCAAATCTCATGCTGAAATGTGATTCCCAGTGTTGGAGGTGGGGCTTGACGGGAAGTGCTTGGCTCATGGGGGTGGATCCCTCATGAATGGCTCAGTGCCATCCCCTGGTTGATGAGTCAGTTTTCCTCCGAGTCACATAGATCTGGTTATTTAAAGTATGCAGCACATTGAAGACCTAATGTGACTAGTAACCCATTAGAAGAAAACAAGATAATCTCACTATGTTGAGGTAAGGGACGGTGCCTTAAGCACAAAAGGTACAAGTCAGGAAGGAAAAGTTCATTAAATTTGACTGCACGTAAACTCTAAATTTCTTTATAAAAGAGAAAAAATAAACATAACAAATACTTCCAAATCCTGAAAGAAAACATAGGCAATGTATGTAATTCAGATTGCGTGTAGAACTACATATTGTCTTATTTGTACAGCACATGTGAAAAATGGACAATGGATATGAATAACCACATTACTCAAATGCCCAACACACATACGAATAAGTGCTCAAAATTACCAGTATTTAGTAATTTTACTTTAAAAGTAGCAACCTGTATGGTAGAGGACTTCAGCCAAGAACAAGAAAGGATGTTTATGAACTAAAGATAACCAACTGTGACTTTTATGGGAGGCTCCCATTGATAGACAATGTTAATAAATTCTGAGTTATTACTTTTAATATGAACGTATTATTTTTCCTATAGGCAGGTGATAACTAGAGAAACTCCACTTATACATGTAGAATGTATAAGCGAAAATTGAAAGTATTATAAGGAACATTTTCAAAATAAGGAACACATTTCAAATACTTAAAATGATTAAACCACCTGAACGTCCCAGTCTTACCAGTGAAAGTAAAGAAGGAAATTTGCATTTCCTGAGCATCTATTATATGCTAAACACAGTCAACTCAGCATGTTTCCTACTTACCTATCTATAAGAATGCAACCTTCCTATAACCCTATTATGTGCTAATATTCACATATCAATAACAATTTATATATAAGAAAATTGAGACAGCTTTTATCACATAAATATAAAATTTACATTTTACTCCATGATATCCGTTTACTTAAAACATATTTTAAAGTATTTGCTATACGGTAAAATGTATACCCAAAGAAAATGCAGACAATTGATTTGGTGACTTCATGACCCAGGGGTGTACACACTGTAGTTGAGAAGCACGTCCCTGTACCATGCATAATAGCTGACGCTGGATAGCACCTTACTGTGTACAAAGTGCTTTCACACAGGGTCTGGAAGACACAGGGAAAAGAAAACCTTGAGGGAGCATATAATTATCTCTGAATGGGGATGATAATTCCTATCTCTGGGTTGTAAATACACAGCATGGTATGCCTGATACCAAACAGTTAGCATTTATTACAATCTCCCAATTACTACATTTTAAATTAGGTGGCATGAGTTACCTGAAACCAAACAGCTAGTAAAAGACAGTACAAATTACTGAATTCAAGTCTTCTGAATCCAGGAGCTCTGCTTTTTCTTATGCCAACTGCCTGCTTATCATACAGAGAGCATGGAATGATTCCCTGTTTAAAAAATTTAAAAAGGAAAGAAAAATAAAACTAGTGTTATTTGCTTCCAAAACACCAACCCTCAGATATATAGTAGTCTTATAATTGAAGCATTAGCAATTCTTTTCTTTGTCAAATCATTTATTTCTTTTCACCTAGAATATTGGCACAGCTTGCTCCTTCACTCTATTCAGATTTCTGCTTAATTGTTTTTTTCTAAGCTCAACCTTCAATGAACACATGCTGCACAATAGAACATGATACCATTACTGTCTATTACCTCATACCTTTTATATTTCTTCATAGTACTTATCTGCTTGTAATGTATAAGCATTGTATTATATATGACATTATAGTATAAATGCTATTGCTATTTGTTTATTGTTTAATAGCCAGCCTGCTGAAATAGAAGTACCTTGTGGTCAAGGATTTGTGTGCTGTTTATTGCTGTACTCCTACCGCCTAGAGTAGTATCTTGCACATAGTAGGTTCTCAATAAACATTTGTTAAATAACATATGTTGAATCAACTCTCTAGGCATCCCATCTAAGACTTCAGCCCTGGGAATCTCTAATTCCCAGGCTCCATTCATCCATATGGCTTGATTACTCAAGAGCCAGAGTTGCCTGAGAACGCATAGAGCAAGTGTCCTCACTGCACATTCTTGAAGAGGGATGTTAAAGCCAGAAATAGCATAGATAAAAAGCAGAATTATAATCAAACCACATCTATCTACTTGTAGAATAATTTCAAAAGAGAGCAAGGTTAAGAAGGTCTTTAAAAATCCAAGGCATTATGCCAAATATATAACATATATATAATAAACATGGAAAATTTAGAAACTTCCGTCTCTGGTGGGAGTAATCCAACTTCCTATGTGCAAGTTACTCTAGATTCTACAAGGGAAGTAAAACATGGTGAATTGCAAGGAAACCGCAAGTAATTGAATTTGTGTGAACTTTCAGACTAAGCTGATAGAAAAATGCCTGGTTTATTTTAATGTTTCTGCTATTAGTTATTTTTTTCACGGCAATTTAACTGGTGAATCCAATATCTATTTAGACAATAACTGTACTTTTATTCTGGCTATGTCATAATATTCTGCAATTACAAAATCACATAATACTTAAATTACTGCCATAAAGCTAAGAAGAAATAACTTGCCATATTCCAAATTTCTAAAGGAGCTCGATCTCTGTTCCCTTCTCTGTTTTGCTCTTTTGTGATTCTTAGGCTGGAATCACGTTTTGGCTCTATCAGCCTAAGGAGCAGTTAGCCACCTGTTACTGAGTTAGGGAACAAAAAGACCAAGGCGATAGGTATTTGCACCATTAACTTCTCCCATCTTGTATGTCCATAATTCTGTATATTATTTTTATTTTTGAGACATAGTCTCACTCTGTCATCCAGGCTGGAGTACAGTGGCACGAGCTCGGCTCACTGCAAGCTCTGCCTCCCCGGTTCACACCATTCTTGTGCCTCAGCTTCCCGAGTAGCAGGTACTACAGGCGCCTGCCACGCCCAGCTAATTTTTTGTATTTTTAGTAGAGACGGGGTTTTATCGTATTAGCCAGGATGGTCTGAATCTCCTGACCTTGTGATCGGCCCGCCTCGGCCTCCCAAAGTACTGGGATTACAGGCATGAGCTACTGCACCTGGCCAATACTGTATTATTTTGCGTTTCTGACACTCATGACTTGATACCTTAAACATTCAAACATATAGAAACACTTATTTGTGTGAACAGCAATCCTTCAACCAAAGATTGTCAATCCTTAATCTAAAACGTGAAAGGAAATAAAATTCAAACACCACTTCTCCATTACTTGTAAATTTTATTTCTCTCTTCTTAATATATTAACACCCAAATTTGAGCAAAAATATTGAGGATGGATGTGGTGGCTCACGCCTGTAATCCCAGCACTTTGGGAGGCTGAGGTACACAGATTGAGCTCAGGAGTTCGAGATCAGCCTGGGCAACATGGCACGACTTTATCTCCAAAAGAAAAAAAAAAAAAGTTAAGAAATCAAAATTTCAATTAATTGTGCCCTTATTGCTAAGCAAATCTGAGTAAATTGTATATTTTAGTAATTTGGGGTAAGAATTCCCAAAACCAGCAGGGCGCCCTGGCTCATGCCTCTAATCCCAGCACTTTGGGAGGCGGAGGTGGGTGGATCACTTGATGTCAGGAGTTTGAGACCAGCCTGGCCAACATAGTGAAACCTTGTCTCTACTGAAAATACAGAAATTAGCCAGGCTTGGTGGTGCATGCCTGTAATTCTGGCTACTTAGGAGGCTGAAACAGGAGAATCACTTGCACCCGGGAGGCAGAGTTTGCAGTAAGTCAAGATCGTGCCATTGCACTCCAGCCTGGGCAACAGAGCAAGACTCCATCTCAAAAGAAAAAAAAAAAATTCCCGCCAGGCGCGGTGGCTCAAGCCTGTAA
The DNA here is from genome assembly GCF_002776525.5 of Piliocolobus tephrosceles. Classification (NCBI taxonomy): domain Eukaryota; kingdom Metazoa; phylum Chordata; class Mammalia; order Primates; family Cercopithecidae; genus Piliocolobus; species Piliocolobus tephrosceles. The sequence continues at coordinate 96,465,704 of NC_045434.1, forward strand.
TCCCAGAACTTTGGGAGGCCGCGACGGGTGGATCACGAGGTCAGGAGATCGAGACCATCCTGGCTAACACGGTGAAACCCCGTCTCTACTAAAAAATACAAAAAATTAGCCGGGCGAGATGGCGGGCGCCTGTAGTCCCAGCTACTCGGGAGGCTGAGGCAGGAGAATGGCGTAAACCCGGGAGGCGGAGCTTGCAGTGAGCCGAGATCGGGCCACTGCACTCCAGCCCGGGAGACAGAGCGAGACTCTGTCTCAACAAAAAAAAAAAAAAAAAAAAAGAAAAGAAAAGAAAAGAAAAATTCCCAAAACCAGATGTTTAGGAGTTCATTATTGACAACAGTAGAGAATCTCATCTTCAATTTTAGCGCTAAATTATATCAAGGGAAATTTTGACAGCCAAAAGTGAAGTCCTGAAATCAAACAGAGCAAAGAAATTATCAATCTAGTAAAGATCCTCAAACAATGCTTTCTGGAGAATAGTTTTAGATAAAATAAGCAAATAAAGAATGAAGATAGCAGAGATAAAGCCGGAGAAGTAGAAACTATCAATGTTTTTACTCCCTTCAAAAATAATGTTGAAACTTAGGACCCAATGCGACAGTGTTGGGAGATGGGGCCAAATGGGAGGTATTTAGATCATGAGAGTTTCACTCACATAAACGGATTAATGCTACTCTTAACAGGGGCTTGTGGGGGTGAATTCACCCCATTTGTCATTTGAGGACACAGCAAGAAGGCCTCACCAGTTACTGAGGCCTTGAGCTTGGACTTCCACCTCAAGAACTGTGAGAAATACATTCCTGTTCTGTATAAATTGCCCAGTCTATAGTATTCCATTACAGCAGCACTATACAGACCAAGACAGTGGGAAAGTATGCGTGTCCATTACAGGGAGGGTCAGAGAACAGTTTTCATGAGACAGAAACTTTTCATTCATATTTTCTCCATGTGACATGCAATACACATGAGATGACTGATGCCAACTCTGGCTGTGTACAGTATATCATGACTGGTTTACATCACTCCCAAGGTTTCCATATGTATTCACTCTCCTCTCCCACCTCAACACTAAGTCTCTTTTTTATTCCATTCCAAAGTAAAGAGATCGACCCTAGAACTACAGAAGCCCTTTCAGCCAACAGAGTTGTCTGGAGTTTATGGCATTGGTTTTGGGCAACAGGAAAAGTAAAATACAAAACTGCAATACAGAAACTACAAAATTTCAAGTAAGGACTGGCTGAGAGAAGCATTCAGATTGGAGAGGAAGGAATGGCATTGTTGTGAAAATGCGTTCTGGGAACTGACCTCAAATTGAGTTATAGGAGGCTGCAGTCCCACTGGAAAATGCATACTGGCGCCAAGATAGCTGCTGCTTCCAGGAACATCCTCCCCCTCCTTAGCAATGTGGAACAGATTGAAGGAAACTCAAACAATCCCTTTAAGCAGGAAGTAAATAGATTAAGAGAGCAACCAGATGGCTTAAGGCACTATCAATATAGCTATCCCCACCCCTCAGCCCCCTACTGGCTTTTCCTTCCTCTTTTTTTTCTCATTGTATGAAAGACTACTCACACGTGCACTGCGGAGGAGGAGATCTGCCTTCTCTTACTCCCACTTAAGACTGCCTCCTATGTAAGTTTCTCCTGACTAGATCTTTGACTACCAATCAGCGTGGAGTGGTCTGCCTCTTCTTTGGTCTCAGCTTGCCTTGTGCTTATATAGGGTGGTTCTTAGTCCAGCAGGGCATTTTCCCAACAGCCACCTAACTATTTAACTACATTCACCATTGGTGCAAGTACCAAAAAAAAAAGAAAAAGAAAAAAGAACCAAGGCGATAGGTATTTGCACCATAAACTTCTCCCATCTTGTATGTCCATAATTGTGTATTATTTTGCATTTCCAACACTTATCTCAGTTTGTCTATAGAATTGAATTGGCCTTTAGCCCTATCATATAATAATATACTTTAATTTTAATCACAAATTACATATGTTAAGTAGAACACAATCTGGGACATACAAGATAATACAGAAAAAAAAAAATGGATGTAGTGGGGAAAAGGAAACAGCACAAAACCAAGTATGATGAAAGAGATAAACTTTGACTTCTAATTTCAACTGAGAATCAATGGACAAAACATCAAAGCCAATATCTGAAATTCATGGTTTCATTCATGTAAGAGTTGGAGAGACAAATGCTAGTATTCCAAAAAAAGAAAATAATTGAGTTTAGGCTTTGGGAAAATCAGATTCCTGTGTTTTAACCGCAAGTGTCCAGCCCTAGCAGGAAGCATGAGAACCCAAACAATGCCCTTGTGCTAATATTGTTAAGTGAAGAATCTGTAAAGAGATAATGAAGAAAATGACATTCACATAAGCTTAAAAGGATATGGGTGTTTTGCTAAAGAATAAAATGTGTGTAGAAATTAGTAAATCAAGGAAGAAATTTTGCTTAGCAGTCAAGTGCATGGGCTTTGGAATAAGATGGATCTGGTTTGAATCTGGCTCCAACACTAGTCGCTTAGTTTTTGGAAAATAGCTTCAATTATTGCTACACACTGGATTATGTTACCCAAATTCTATGATGAAACCATAACCTCCCAATGTGATAATATTTGAAAGCAAGGCCTTTGGGGGGTAGTTTATGAAGGTAGGGTCCTCATAATGTGATTAGTACCCTTATAAGAAGAAGCATCAGAGGGTGCTCTCTCTCTCACCACGAGGTGAGGACCCTGCATAAATATGGCCATCTGCGAGCCAGGAAGCCGGCTCATACTAGAAACCAAATTGACCATCCTTGATCTTGGAACCCTCAGCATCCAGAAGACCCAAGTCAACTAAGATAGTAGTCTTCTCTAAAAAGGGGAAACTTTGCTGCATAGGGTTGATTTGAAAAACAAGTGAACAATGCATGTACCACAGTCTATTGCATCATGAAAAAACAATATGCAATAGGTCTTATTGTTCTTAGCAAGGTAAAGACATTTGCAATGCTGACAGGAGAAATGTCACCTACAAACACTCCAAAGTGTGAAGTGACATAAATGTTTCTGCACAACTAAAACTTTGGTATATATGGAACAGTATGGAAAATGAGGCCAGAAAGGTAAAATAGTAAGCTGCTTTTTGTCATAAAGAGGGAAATTGAACTCTCAATTGTTAAAAAATAGGTACACAATTGAGAGATTTTATTCAAAATAATGCCTGATTAATATAAATTTACTCACTTTAATAATGTAGCTACATAATTTATACATATATATTCACATATTTTTCACTTTATCAGAAATTTTTGTATATTTTTCGCTTTATCAAAAATTTTTGTATATTTTACTAATGACTTTTCTGTATGATAGCACAAATTACCATTGTTGGCCACTGCCACAGAGCGGGGGAAAATGCACATTTTTAAGCATTTCTTTCTTCATCTATGAAAATTTCATCTTTGCCATATGAATTATGAAGCATTGTCCTGAATTGCCTTTATTGGTGACAGCAATTTGTGTGTTGTATGCTGGAGTCCCAATTGAGGACATTACTGCATATAAAATGATTACAAGTAAAAGGCAGAAAATGTTTTGAATGGTCATAACTTCCAAGGGTCCTCTACCCTTTGACCTCTGGAATGGGGTTCCCAATGACCGCCCTAATATTCTTCTCTACCTACTGCCTTAAGGCCAACTCAATGTATCCACATAAAGAGCAACCTAAAGCCAGTAAAAGATCACCATGAACACCCAGAGGTGTTTATGGCTGTCATTCCAGATCCTCTTTGCTTTTTCTTGACTTATTCCTTCTTTGATAAAGTTATTCGTGTGGTTTCAAATCCAGAATTCAGCTATCCACTTCATGGCCCTAGTTTGGATTAAAACAATCAGCTTTCTTTTGCTCTGTAGACGGCCTTGAATAGTACATATTAACTGTCAATGGGGCCCCTTTTCCACTCATGACCACATCCTGCTTGCAGATCTGCTGCTGGGTTAACACCACATCATCTGCTAGTTGACGCCATTTAGTTAACATCCTGGGGTTACAGCACTCTGAAGGGCATCCATTGTCCTTAACAGAGAAAAATGCACTGCTGAGCAAAGGATCAAACAGGCTCCTCATGCTGCCAGAAGTTCAGTGCATTTTCCGGGATTTTCAAGGCGTCGATGCTGTCATATTGTGAGCCCACTATCCACTTGTGTTTATCCATGAATAATGCAGAAAACATGAGCAATCATGAATCTAATCATTGAAGTAAAGTAACCTAGTCATAGTCAAGAGGACAGCTAGTGTTAAACTCCTTCATATAAACTTGAGGAAGGGTTTACATGTTCTTAATGACTTTCTGATCTGGAAATCCCCAGGTTTGTCAGTTATTAACAATTGGATGAATAATTCAGGTAGTATTTAAACAAATAGCGATTTCATAGCAGATGTTTCCCCATCCAGGAGATGCAGTAAAGTATTGGTAGCAATAGATGCTCCTACCAAGATCTCCTCCTGCCACTGCCACTCTGTGCACAGGAAAGGAGGGAGAAGAAGCCACCTTCCTTCTCTTATATTTGAGCATCATTTAAGGGAATATAGGTCTCTAATGACCTACATGTAAGTCTGCTGGGTAAGGAAGTTCTAATGTTGGAATTCCTTTTAGCTATTTAATTTTGTGAAAAAAACCTTATTTATTTGTGTTTATATACATTTATGAGGTACAAGTGTAATTTCCTTACATGGACATATGGCATATTGGGGAAGTCGGAGATTTTAGTGTACACATCACCTGAAAAATGATCACTGTACCCATTAAAGTAATTTCTCAACCCCCACTTCCCCTCACCACACCCTCTAGCCCTTGCCAGCAGGAAACTGTTCATTTTCTCTGACTAACAGAAACGAAAGCTAAAAACACTGGTGGGAGGAGTCTCCACATTGCTCCTATTCCATTCTCTCTGGGAAAATAGCAGAATAGGAGCAAGCCAGCACTAGTCAGCTAACTGACTCAATCAAGGCCTTTTTTCCTTGTTATCTTTGCGCATACTTCATTTTCTTGGCCTTTCTGAAGATTACAACATCCTGCGGTTCCGTTTCTGGGAACTTTACTGATTTATCTCCTCCCTCGCACAAAATAAGCGTTGTTTTCTCCATTGCTGAAGATCTCAAGATCTGGACTAGTGTTGAAAAAATTTCCAGTGAGGTGAGTACTGTTGCTGATTTTGTAAATGTGATCTTGTTCCTTCCTTGAAGTCCCCAAAATCACAAGGGGACAATCAGTGTTCGTTATTCAGCGTCATGGGATGATGGGAGTAGGGCTGGGTATTCAGAAAAGTTGCCGAGTTGCTTGATATGAATCCTTCATTTACTTAGGAAGATAACAGGATTCTTTTGTTCCACCACAACTGAGGACTGAACAAGAGAAAATGCATTTTGACCACTGCAGATTTTAAAACTAATTCTCTGAGTGTGTATTGGCGTAAGTTGGTACTTAGAAGAGGGCTTTGGTTTTTTGGCTGCAAGAAGCATTGGAAACTTGGTAGCTGCGGTGGGTTCTCAAGATAGTGATGTGAAAAAAGTATCATGAAAGAATATTAAGTAAAAAAACACATCTGAACATAGAGGTGTATTATATGACATCATCTCAATTTTACAAAACATGAGAACAAATGTACACATAGAGTAGAAATTTTTTTTAAGTTTCACAAACACAGTTATTCATGGTACATGGTGTCTTAATATTTTCATAAACATGTTGATCTTTTACTTTAGCTCCATTCTACAGCGGGTGCTAGGGGCAGAATTTCAGTCATTTTGGAATTACTCTCTGCCCTCCTGAAAGTTAATAATTTTTTTTTTCCTTGTGGCAGGGTATAGGGGAGTGGAGGGGAAGTCAATTAGGAAAAGGTTACTATTGCTTACTTTTCAAATTTTTAAAAGATGTTTTCTATAGCCTGGTACAATATTTCATGTGTGCTTAAATGGAATGTGAGATTTTTAAATGTTGATTTCAGAATTTTATTAGATAAATGTTAAGCTTATTAATTGCGTTGTTCAAATTTATTATATCATTACAGATTTTTTTACCTTGTTCGTTTAGTAATTGAAACATAAACTGAAATCTCCTATTATAAAGTTTGCTTTTTCGGCCAGGCACAGAGGTTCACGCCTGTAATCCCAGTACTTTGGGAGACCAAGGCAAGCTGATCACTTGAGGTGTCAGAGGTTCCAGACCAGCCTGGCCAGCCTGGCGAAACCCCATCTCTATTAAAAGTACAAAAATTAGCGGGGTATGGTCGTGCGTGCCTGTAATCCCAGCTACTCAGGAGACTGAGGCAGTAGAATCGCTTGAACCGGGAGGCAGAGGTTGCAGTGAGCCGAGATTGTGCCACTACACTCCAGCCTGGGCGAGTGAGCAAGACTCTATCTCAAAAAAAAAAACTGTTTTTCTTCCTTGTAGTGCTCTCACAATCACATATATATGTGTACATATAGTATACATTCACACACAAATATATGTATATATAATCATGTATACAAGCAGTTACATACATATAAATATATGTGCGTGTAGTGATGTCTGTGCATGTGTGTATATGAAGAGAAATATATACTAATTATAGTACCACGAAGCACTATAAAATAAGAAATAATATCATTAGATAAATTAGATAAATTCGTAACTAAAACTGTTATAATTTCCCAGGAATTGAACCTTTTATCATTATGTGGTATCTGAAGTTACTTTTGGGCTTAAGGTATATTTAAAGTTACACAAACATAGATAAATTGGCTTTCTTTAGTTATTCTTTGCAAGATAATTTTTAACAATTTTTTTCACTTTTTGTTAAGAACATGTATGTAGATTTCTTAAATCAAATTTGATGAAAGTTGTCAATTAACAGGTCAGACCTTTTAGGTATATGCTGGTAATTAACAATCTGCTATCTTTTCTTCAATTTATGACAAATTTATATCATCTCACTATCTAAGACAATTGCTTTAGTGTATTATCATGTTCTTTTTCTTCCCTCCCTTTACCATGCTGTTGTAATTTCTGTTTCTCTTCTTTTTGATCAGTGCTTTCTTTTTAAGGCATTAGGAGCACCTAATAAAGTTTATTTTTCACTCTTTTTATCTTTTGGCTGGCAGCATGTTTAATTTTATTCATTGTTTTCTTATTAAATATTATTTTCAATAGATGTTTTCTTGTGGCATGAGTCTTTGTCTTGCAAAAAGATTGCGGCCCTGAGTATCACAAAATAATTTTTGAGACTCTTCTATTTAAATATCATTGTGCCTAAATTAAAACTCTAAATGTAAAATTCTATTTTCCCTTAAGACAAGATGAAAGCACCTCTTCTGTGCAGTGGAGCTAGATATATTTTGAAATTAAGAATCTGGAGGCTTCAGAAAGGCTATTTAGTGTATATATTCTAGATATTGTCTTACTGGAAACTCCACTGGGATATAAATAATTACTCCAAAATCAAAAACACTAATATTGCAAAACAAAACATGTGAACGTTCACATTTAAGTGAAATAAAGATTATACATAGCCTACTGTCATCCCAAATCTGGTTTTATTTTGCAAATAAATCGTGCTGTCACACTTGTTTAGAAACATGTGCTCGGTGCCACAAAGAAAAACCAGCACTTAAACAGGAAATTTCTCAGCAAAGCATATTTGCTTCTACAGAAGGATGCTGCCTGCGTCAGTCACAACACACAGTCTAAGCTGACCAGATTGGCTACTGCTTTAAATTGTACAGGGCTGATTAGGCAGGAAGGAAGAGACCGTCCCTTAACAATTAGGCGGGAAGGCATGTCTGGGGTGCGGCAAAGAGGGAAGGGTTGTTTACAGAACAAGAAAGAACAGGAGAGTTTGAAGAGGAACTTATTGTTTCTAGCACACTCACAAAATAAGTCAAAACTTTCCACTGAAATTTTTTTTTTTTTTTTGGTTTTGCAATTGATATGGAACTTTGGACCAGTATTATATAAAAACGATTCCATTGTCCTGCTTCAGACAGTTTTGATGTAGCGATTCACTTTCAATTTGATTCTTGAATCTTTGTAGGCGATCTCTGCCTCATCTGAAGGCTTACAGAGTGGTTTTGTTTATTATATTCTTCAGTTTGACTATAATGTGTTTTTGTATAGATTTTGCCTTCATTCTCTGGACCTTTTCAATCCAAGGATCCTCCTGTTCTCATAAGAACAAAGCAATTTTTTTTTTGATGGAATCTCGCTCTGTCACCCAGGCTGGAGTGCTGTGGTACAATCTCCGCTCACTGCAACCTCCATCTCTTGGGTTCAAGCGATTCTCCTGCCTCAGCCTCCTGAGTAGCTGGGACTGCAGGCGTGTGCCACCACACCTGGCTAATTTTTTGTATTTTCAGTGGAAATGAGGTCTCACGATGTTAGCCAGGATGCTCTTGATCTCTGGACCTCGTAATCCGACCGCCTCGGCCTTCCAGCATGCTGGGATTACAGGTGTGAGCCACCACGCCTGGCCCAATTAATAGCCCCTGAAATTTAAATATCTTGGTTATACAAAAGATACACAAAGACATCATTCCCAAACTTAAAAAAATTCATTAATTAAAAATTTTTGGAATCCATATCTTGCACTGTCATCATGGAAGTGTACAGGTGTTAAGAGGTCAAGAGGAGTGACACTCTGTCCATAAGGGGACTCTGAAAAATCTACCAGGAGACAAAGCCTCAGTTGAGTCTTAAGGTTGTATGGGAAGTAGTCAAAGAAAGAAATGTGGGAATGGCTTTCCAGGCAATAAGAAGGAACTAGAAAAGTCATGAGGCATGAAGATGCAAGGTGTCCGGCATCTTTGTGAAGCATACCAGGAATACAAAAGTACTAGGAGCAAAAAAGATGCAGCTTATTTAGCACTTTCTGAGACAGTATAGGAAATAAGGAATTTTTGGAAAGAAAAAGGAGAAATATTGAAGGATTTCAGTGGAATATAAATGTGGCTTATCGAGAGAAAACTGGTTGTGCAAAAAGAAATAATTACACAAATCAAGTCTGAAATAAGAAAAATAAAACAACCAATAAAATAATTTCAGTGAATAAATACTGTGATGCTGCACTAGAAAGCATGTGGATTTTCAGCAAAGTGATGGTTTTATGGGTACAGAGAACAGAAGCCATGGTCTAGCACCAAAGAAGGGAGGATGCTAATGACAGCCAACTAGGGAAGCGTCAAGGAGAATAGTGTCGGTGCCCCAGCATGAAACTGTAGCGCTGTAGCAGAAGGTTATTCATGTAAGGTGGGAGGCTGCAGCCCATTTACACCTAGGCCACTCCAGTCATACTGGGTGTGGGAAGATTTAAGAAACAACAGGCGGGATCTGGGGAATAGGCTCCAGCCCTAGTAAGGGATAAGAAGAGGAACCAAGGGCTTTGACACTGCAGAGCTCACACACTAAACACTGAGACAATTGTTTGTTCTCAGACCTCCCTCTAACAACTGGACCCAACTCAACTATTCTCATTCAAAGGGAAGAATTTCTTAGACATTCCTAACACAGCAGTTCTTCACTCAATTTCTACAGTAACACATTTGGTCATTAAGTCCCTCTTTATCACACATATTCATGAACAACTCTTTCATATGGGCCACTGACTCACATAGGCATACATCATCTTTTAAATTGTCTTATACACGTGTAACACTGTATACCATTTTCTCTTGTAGGCTCACTTATATCTGTAAAGATGGAAAAAAAATACAAGAACATTGTTCTACTGAAAGGATTAGAGGTCATCAATGATTATCATTTTAGAATGGTTAAGTCTTTACTGAGCAATGATTTAAAACTTAATGTAAAAATGAGAGAAGAGTATGACAAAATTCAGATTGCCGACTTGATGGAAGAAAAGTTCCGAAGTGATGCTGGTTTGGGCAAACTAATACAAATTTTCAAAGATATACCAACACTTGAAGACCTGGCCGAAACTCTTAGAAAAGAAAAGTTAAAAGGTAATTGGGAAGAGGGAACACCCACTCCCTGCAACCATCCCCAAACCCTCCCTAACCTTGATTAGACCCCCACCTCGGCCATACTTGAGATGTGTTTTCCCCACTTTGTGACTCAACTGCTGAGACAATGTGGGTACTTCAGAGGCCAACAAGTTGACAACTTAGGGCATTCCATTACTGTTGTGGATTGATGGATTTCAGAGTGTCTATTTGGGATCAGTGAAAGAACAAAAGTGAGAGGGAGTTGAAGGGGGACTGAGACTTCCAGTACATTAGAAAGCTCATATAATAATAAAATCATAAAAATTGTTGTTTAAATTCAAAATATGTACATTTAGTCAATTAATGTATCTGTTCTATTGAGACTATTTAACCCTTTATAATTTAAAAAAATGCAGTACTTAAATGTGAGCCTTCCTCTCAGAAGTGTGATCTCCCCTCTTGTTATATCAAGTTAAAAAAAAAGGATTTAAAAAAGTCTAAGTTCAAAATCAGTATATCCTACCTCATGGAAACCTTTGACTGGTTTCTATAATTTAAATAGTTTACCTGGGGAATGTGACCTATCTGTCTGTGTCATGAAAACATTTGTTTTTAAAAGGAAATGATAGGAGAACTACACTGTGAAAGGGTTGACTGAAGCACATGGAGTTCAGAGAACAGGAAGCATGTGCTCAGTGCACAGGGGAGGAGTGAGGAAAGTGCTGAGGAGCATGAGTCAGTGCCTGTGCCTATCTTGTGACTGCTGGCCTTCTTGAGGCCAGGCTGGGCTAATGCAGTAGAGGTAGACTGAAGCACAGCTGAACCCTCAAGCAGGAACTGAGAGCAGATTGTATTGAAACTGCTTCAGCTCTCGGAGATTGTTTATATGTCTTCTTTTTTTCTGCATTGGTTGTGAATAAAATTGAATCTATTCCAGTAAAACAACTAGCCCCATCAAGAAAGAGGAAGAAGGAAGTCGATCCTGCTTCACCTGCACCCTCCACAAGCGGCACTGTCAACACTGAAGGAGCAGAGGCAACTCCTGGAGCTCAGGTAAGCTTCAGGGAGAGGAGCAGGCTTCCAGTCCCACAGAGGAAGCTCTGCTACGGCTCTTCCACTCAACTTTTCCAGCAGGCAGTTATTTCTTCCATGCTTCCCATCAAGTTTCAGATTTACCAAATTGTATGATAACCTAACATCTTTTTGATGATCAAAGCAATGAGCCAAACACATGAATGAACATAATGTAAATATATATAACATAAATGTGATACCTTGATTCTTGTAGAGTGGAGTGTCAACATGACAGTCAGGTAAGTAAATACTTCGTCCATGTGTATAAAAACCTAGCTTTTCTAATCCCAAGTCAGCACATCCCATAACAGAAATAATTAGAGAAATAATGTGTATAGCATTCTCCTCTTTCTTCATTTAATAAAACCATCTATGCCCACCTCTTACAACTGACCAGAGATGGGCAGCAAGCTCTCAAGTTTCTAAGAAACACCTTCTTAGGAATAATAAAAGTACTATCCAATAACGAAAATGTGCTCTACTTCAACTGCCACTGAAAACGAATAACAGAAAAATCAAACCACTTGCAGAAAAGAAAAAAAACAACCAAAGATAAGGCTGGAACGAAAGGGAGTAAGACGTCCGAGGAGCAGACTCAGCCTCCCCGTCCTGCAGGAGCCAGCTTGTCCGCAGCCGTGGGCCATTCCCCACCTCCCAAGACCTCATCATCAGCTCCACCCAACACTTCCTCAGCTGAGGTACACTCTTCCTGGTCCCGTTTTGCTTTGTTTTTTTCAACCCAAAGTAAAGGACTGATTTCATCTGTTACTTAAAAATTGCATTGATAATTTGCTAGTTAATCAAATGTACGTATTGAGAAATCACTACATTTTGATCTTTTGCTTCCACAGGGATACTTGATGAGCTTGACATTATCTTTGACTGCAGGAAGTTTTCTGTTCTGTGTTGTTTGGGGAAGGGATAGAGAGCTGTGGAGTACAGAACTGTCAGCTGTGGGCTCGCTGTCTACTGTATTCCATGTCAGACCTCTCCAGCACCTGCTAGTTTGTGAATGAGGTTATCCATACCTTCAGCACTTTTTCTTATAGATTAAACAACCCACTTGCACTAAAAATGTTCTATTGCCATTCAAGGAGACTGAGATGTTAAAGAGAAAATACGTTAAAGAAAACCCACTCTAAGCCCCAGGTTTCTGTGAGCATGCTACCTGCTAGAGCCCTGACACTGAGAAAGGCTATGGTAGTGGGAATGACACTGCAAAGTGTCTCCAGTCTGAGCCTACTGAGAGGATGGCATTCTGAGGGGTTTATCGCACATGTGTTCTTACCCGCTGTAAGCTAACTGAATCTTGGGTAGAAACACTACGAGATGTGCTCTTAAAATTGCCCTGTCTACACTGGTGATAACTGAACACTCTTCATGTCTGTAGTTTGTGGTGGGCACCATTTTTCATTTTAATTGTCATTTAGCTTTGTCTATTTTTAGGCTCTGGCACTTTAAGCTGGTAAGAGAAATAGTGTAAGAAATTATTTCATTCTAAAATTTATTATTTATCTATTTACTGTTGTTGTTGTTGAGACAGAGTCTCGCTCTGTCACCCAGGCTGAAGTGCTGTGGCACGATCTCAGCTCACTGCAGCCTCCACCTCCCGGGTTGCTGGGATTACAAGCGCCTGCCACCACACCTGGCTAATTTTTGTACTTTTAGTAGAGCCAGGGTTTCACCATTTTGGCCAGGCTGGTCTCGAACTCCTGAACTCAGGTGATCCACCCGCCTTGGCCTTCCGAAGTGCTGGGATTATAGGTGTGAGCCACCGTGCCTGGCCCTAAAATTTATTTTAAGTTACTTCATGACACTGGCTTTCAGTATCCACTGGTCTTATGTTGCTCTTATGCTTTATTTCTTAAGGATGATTCTGTTTAGAGAAAGGTCGTCTTTTCACTATATGGTCTCCTCTATTACTTCCTCTTGCTATTATACCAGTTTAAGGTATCTTCTGCCCTGGCTAGCAATCCCTGTCTATCCTGACTCCAGCTCTAAACATCCGTGCAAGTTTTGGGGCCCTATGTTATGCTGAGTTCACTGAATAGCAGTTCTGTATTTCTCAATTAGACATTTTTCTTTGTTCTCCTGTGCTATCATACACAGAACCCGAAAACAGTGGCCAAATGTCCGGTAACTCCCAGAAGAAATATTCTCCAAAAGGGCCCAGTGATAGTGAAGGTACTGAGTACAACGAAGCCATTTGAATACGAGACCCCAGAAATGGAGAAAAAAATAATGTTTCATGCTACAGTGGCTACACCGACACAGTTCTTCCATGTGAAGGTTTTAAACACCAACTTGAAGGAGAAATTCAATGGAAAGAAAATCATCGTCATATCAGATTATTTGGAATATGATAGTCTCCTAGAGGTCAACGAAGAATCTTCTGTATCTGAAGCTGGTCCTAACCAAATGTTTGAGGTTCCAAATAAAATCATCAACAGAGCAAAGGAAACTCTGAAGACTGATATTCTTCACAAACAAGCTTCAGGAAATATTGTATATGGGATATTTATGCTACATAAGGTAAGTCCTCAAAATTTTTTTGTTTCATTTTTCCACCAACATCTGAAATTAAAAGTCTTGATGTGTGAGATGAAGCTTTGCCTATAAACTGGATGTTAGAATCCAGGACTCTGAAGACTAATGGCAGGTGAATAAAGCCTTCTCTGAAGATAAGACTGGGATTAGCGGACCTGTTAATGTTTCTTTCCCAAGTTCTCCATCCCAGAACATTAAACTTTAGTCTTTAGAGTAATGTTCACTGAGAAACCTTAAGACTTTATCAGTTGTTATTATCTATGCTGTGATCAAGGACAGTGTGAGGTCTACATCCATACACATGTAATACTAAGTTTATCCCTTTGGTTGTTACCTCTACTGTCATAAAAATCACATTGTTTTTATTTTGAATGAAGTATTGTCCTCTGAGGCTTGAGTTCTGGTTGTGACAGTCAGAATAAGAAATAAATTGACTGGAAAACTCATGACTGGAAAACAAATGCAGAAAGTAGGTAGGACAATGTTCTGACCAAATGAAACTAATTCATCATAAAGAAATGGAACAATTGGGAAATACGAATTTGGATGATACTTGGAAAATCAGGCAATCTAAATTTGTCATTTATATATAAGTAACCAAAAAAATAGAGCACAGAGTGCTTTTCCTGAAATGTTCCAGTCCAAATTCATGAAACTAGTTAGTATGAGACATTCAACCCCCCAAAAAAGCATCTATCCTCTGCTATTGATTCAAGCAATTTCTTATCTGATCAACATTCACTATCCATTATATGTGTTTCCTAGAACAAGCCATTTAACCTGCATTACTTTCTGTACACATTCTGTTTGTTTGTTTGTTTTTTGAGACGGAGTCTCGCTCTGTCGCCCAGGTTGTAGTACAGTGGCGCGATCTCGGCTCACTGCAACCTTTGCCTCCTGGATTCAAGCGATTCTCCTGCCTCAGCCTCCCGAGTAGCTGGGACTATAGACGTGTGCCACTATGCCTGGCTAATTTTTTATATTTTTAGTAGAGATGAGGTTTCACCATGTTAGCCAGGATGGTCTCGGTCTCCTGACCCTGTGATCTGCCTGCCTCGGCCTCCCAAAGTGCTGGGATTACAGGCATGAGCCACTGCGCCCTGGCTATGTACACACTCTTAAAAAGATGATTCTTATAAACCCAATTCGAGAATGATGAGTAATAGCAAAAAGCTGGAATGTTTGAGCTCAAGGACTTGGTTTCAGGAGGGGGTACAAATATTGAAAGAGACTCAGTAAATGCAGAAGGTAGAAAAAGTAATTAGAGAGTTACTAAAAGCTTGCTTTTTCTTACAGATTTCTCATCATTCACTGAATAAATAGTTGTAGCAGATATCCATTCTTTTTGGATAGGGCCAGAGACCTAAAAAGGCTATCAGAGATTTCAGCTTCCTCGGTATCAAGGTACTATGGGAAGCATAGCTGCCCTGGAGGTAAAAGCAGTAGAAATTTGGAAGAAAACTCATTGTTCTAGAACTCTCATAGAAATACCTCAGATAGGAAAGACTTAAAAAAAAAAAAAAAAAAAAAAGGATATTGAGGGAGTGCTCTCTGCAAAGATCTGGCCTAAGATATATGCATATCTGTACTAGGAGTTGCTGTCCTGCATCTTGTTTAACTCTCTTACAAGGGACTTTAGCCCATATGTGGTTGTTATTAATTACATTCTCAGGAACAGAATATTAATTTTCTGTTACAGAAAACAGTAAATCAAAAGACCACAATCTATGAAGTTCAGGATGACAGAGGAAAAATGGATGTAGTGGGGACAGGACAATGTCACAATATCCCCTGTGAAGAAGGAGATAAGCTCCAACTTTACTGCTTTCGACTTAGAAAAAAGAACCAGATGTCAAAACTGATTTCAGAAATGCATAGTTTTATCCAGGTAAGAATTAAATAGGCAAATATTAGTTTTCCAAAGTGGAAATGATTTGCTTTAAGTTTTCGTAAAAACAAATTTGTAGATTTTTTTACAGAGTTCAGCAGGAGGCATGAGAAAACAGATGTTCTCCTTGCTCACATTTACTTTTTTTAATTATTTTTTTTCTGGATGGAATGGTATGATAGGAAGGATACAATCTTAAAAAGAAAGAAAAGCTGAACTTTATTGAAGAAATTAAACTCTGAATTTTATATAAACTTTTAAGTGATTGTAGGGTTGGGATTTAAAATTACATGTTCTCCATTTGTGAATTTGAAAACGTCGTGTGTGTGTGTGTGTGTGTGTGTGTGATACTTTCTAGTTTGTAACATTAAAATACACATATGTGTGTATTTAGTGATCCATAAAAATACCTAGTTTGAAAATTAAAATTATTTGCAGTGATCAAAATTATGTCCCACTGACAAAGTTGTATACAAAGGAGGCTCTCCAATTTGTTAATTTGAATTCAAATATTTACCTGTTAAGTTTCCTTACAGTACATGATTTTACACTGTTGCCATTTTGAATGTTTTTAATTATTTATTTCAGTAGGTTTTTGAGAAACAGGTGGTGCTTCATTATAGGAATAAGTTCTTTAGTGGTGATTTGTGACATTTTGATGCACCTCGTCCAAGCAGTGTACACTGTACCCAATGTGTAGTATTTTATCCCTCACCCCCTCCCACTCTTTCCCTTGAGTCCCCAAAATCCACTGTATCATTCTTATGCCTTTGTGTTCTCATAGCTTACCTCCCACTTATAAGTGAGAACACACAATGTGTGGTTTTCCATTCCTGACTTACTTCACTTAGAATAATGGTCTCCAATTACATCCACGTTGCTGTGAATGCCATTAGTTTGTTCCTTTTTGTGGATGAGTAATAGTATTCCCCGGTGTATACATACCCCATTTCTTTATCCATTTGTTTATTGATGGGCATTTGGGCTGGTTCCATGTTTTTGCAATTGTGAATTGTGCTGCTGTAAACATGCATGTGCAATGATCTTTTTTTTGTATAATGACTTCTTTTCCTCCCGGTAGATACCCAGTAGTGGGATTGCTGGATCAAATGG
>NC_045434.1:96492287-96641898 GCF_002776525.5 Piliocolobus tephrosceles
ATGGTAGTTTGTATTTCTGTGGGGTCGGTGGTGATATCCCCTTTATCATTTTTTATTGCGTCTATTTGATTCCTCTCTCTTTTCTTCTTTATTAGCCTTGCTAGCGGTCTGTCAATTTTGTTGATCTTTTCAAAAAACCAACTCCTGGATTCATTGATTTTTTGGAGGGTTTTTTGTGTCTCTATCTCCTTCAGTTCTGCTGTGATCTTAGTTATTTCTTGCCTTCTGCTAGCTTTTGAATGTGTTTGCTCTTGCCTCTCTAGTTCGTTTAATTGTGATGTTAGAGTGTCAATTTTAGATCTTTCCTGGTTTCTCTTGTGGGCACTTAGTGCTATAAATTTCCCTCTACACACTGCTTTAAATGTGTCCCAGAGATTCTGGTATGTTGTATCTTTGTTCTCATTGGTTTCAAAGAACATCTTTATTTCTGCTTTCATTTCGTTATGTACCCAGTAGTCATTCAGGAGCAGGTTGTTCAGTTTCCATGTAGTTGAGCGTTTTTGATTGAGTTTCTTAGTCCTGAGTTCTAGTTTGATTGCACTGTGGTCTGAGAGACAGTTTGTTATAATTTCTGTTCTTTTACATTTGCTGAGGAGTGCTTTACTTCCAATTATGTGGTCAATTTTGGAAAAAGTGTGATGTGGTGCTGAGAAGAATGTATATTCTGTTGACTTGGGGTGGAGAGTTCTATAGATGCCTATTAGGTCCGCTTGGTGCAGAGATGAGTTCAATTCCTGGATATCCTTGTTAACTTTCTGTCTCGATGATCTGTCTAATGTTGACACTGGAGTGTTGAAGTCTCCCATTATTATTGTATGGGAGTCTAAGTCTCTTTGTAAGTCTCTAAGGACTTGCTTTATGAATCTGGGTGCTCCTGTATTGGGTGCATATATATTTAGGATAGTTAGCTCTTCCTGTTGAATTGATCCCTTTACCATTATGTAATGGCCTTCTTTGTCTCTTTTGATCTTTGATGGTTTAAAGTCTGTTTTATCAGAGACTAGGATTGCAACCCCTGCTTTTTTTTGTTCTCCATTTGCTTGGTAGATCTTCCTCCATCCCTTTATTTTGAGCCTCTGTATGTCTCTGCATGTGAGATGAGTCTCCTGAAGACAGCAGACTGATGGGTCTTGACTCTTTATCCAGTTTGCCAGTCTGTGTCTTTTAATTGGAGCATTTAGTCCATTTACATTTAAGGTTAATATTGTTATGTGTGAACTTGATCCTGCCATTGTGATATTAACTGGTTATTTTGCTCATTAGTTGATGCAGTTTCTTCCTAGCCTCTATGGTCTTTACATTTTGGCATGTTTTTGCAATGGCTGGTACCTGTTGTTCCTTTCCATGTTTAGGGCTTCCTTCAGGGTCTCTTGTAAGGCAGGCCTGGTGGTGACAAAATCTCTAAGCATTTGCTTATCTGTAAAGAATTTTATTTCTCCTTCACTTATGAAACTTAGTTTGGCTGGATATGAAATTCTGGGTTGAAAATTCTTTTCTTTAAGAATGTTGAATATTGGCCCCCACTCTCTTCTGGCTTGTAGAGTTTCTGCTGAGAGATCTGCTGTGAGTCTGATGGGCTTCCCTTTGTGGGTAACCCGACCTTTCTCTCTGGCTGCCCTTAAGATTTTTTCCTTCATTTCAACTTTGGTGAATCTGGCAATTACGTGTCTTGGAGTTGCTCTTCTGGAGGAGTATCTTTGTGGCGTTCTCTGTATTTCCTGAATTTGAATGTTGGCCTGCCCTGCTAGGTTTGGGAAGTTCTCCTGGATGATATCCTGTAGAGTGTTTTCCAATTTGGTTCCATTTTCCCCCTCACTTTCAGGCACCCCAATCAGACGTAGATTTGGTCTTTTGACCTAATCCCATACTTCTTGCAGGCTTTGTTCATTTCTTTTTCTTCTTTTTTCTTTTGGTTTCTCTTCTCGCTTCATTTCATTCATTTGATCCTCCATCGCTGATACTCTTTCTTCCAGTTGATCGAGTCGGTTACTCAAGCTTGTGCATTTGTCACGTATTTCTCGTGTCATGGTTTTCATCTCTGTCATTTCGTTTATGACCTTTTCTGCATTAATTAGTCTACCTGTCAATTCTTCCACTCTTTTTTCAAGATTTTTAGTTTCTTTGCGCTGGGTACGTAATTCCTCCTTTAGTTCTGAGAGGTTTGATGGACTGAAGCCTTCTTCTCTCATCTCATCAAAATCATTCTCTGACCAGCTTTGATCCGTTGCTGGCGATGGGCTGTGCTCCTTTGCAGGAGGAGATGCGCTCTTATTTTTTGAATTTCCAGCTTTTCTGCCCTGCTTTTTCCCCATCTTTGTGGTTTTATCTGTCTCTGGTCTTTGATGATGGTGATGTACTGATGGGGTTTTGGTATAGGTGACCTTCCTGTTTGATAGTTTTCCTTCTGACAGTCAGGACCCTCAGCTATAGGTCTGTTGGAGATTGCTTGAGGTCCACTCCAGACCCTGTTTGCCTGGGTATCAGCAGCAGAGGTTGCAGAAGACAGAATATTGCTGAACAGCAAGTGCACCTGTCTGATTCTTGCTTTGGAAGCTTCCTCTCAGGGGTGTACTCCACCCTGTGAAGTGTGGGGTGTCACTGCCCCTAGTGGGAGATGTCTCCCAGTTAGGCTACTCAGGGGTCAGGAACCCACTTGAGCAGACAGACTGCCCCTTCTCAGATCTCAACCTCCGTGTTGGGAGATCCACTGCTCTCTTCAAAGCTGTCAGACAGAGTCGTTCGCGTTTGCACAGGCTTCTGCACCTTTAGCTGAGCCCTGTCCCCAGAGGCGCAGTCTACAGAGACAGGCAGGTTTCCTTGAGCTGCTGTGAGCTCCACCCAGTTCGAGCTTCCCAGTGGCTTTATTTACCTACTTAAGCCTCAGGGATGGCGGGCGCCCCTCCCCCAGCCTCGCTGCTGCCTTGCGGTTAGATTGCCGCAGACTGCTGTGTTAGCAAGGAGGGAGGCTCCGTGGGTGTGGGACCCTCCCGGCCAGGTGTGGGATATATTCTCCGGTGTGCCGGTGTTATAGCGCAGTATTGGGGTGGGAGTTACCCGATTTTCCAGGTGTTGTGTGTCTCAGTTCCCCTGTCTAGGAAAAGGGACTCCCTTCCCCCTCGCGCTTCCCAGGTGAGGCGATGCCTCGCCCTGCTTCAGCTCTCCCTGGTCGGGCTGCAGCAGCTGACCCGCACGGATTGTCCCGCACTCCCGAGTGAGATGACCCCAGTACCTCAGTTGAAAATGCAGAAATCACCGGTCTTCTGTGTCGCTCGCGCTGGGAGTTGGAGAGTGGCGCTGTTCCTATTCGGCCATCTTCGCTTTTCAGTTCTTTAAGGAATCTCTACACTGTTTACTACAGTGATTCTACTAGTTTACACTCCCACCAGCAGTGTAGAAGTGTTCCCTTTTCGCCACATCCATGCCAGAGTCTATTTAAAAAATTTTTTTGATTATGGCCATTCTTTGCAGGAGTAATGTGGCATCATTTTGTGATTTTGATTTGCATTTCCCTGATCATTAGTGATGTTGAGCGTTTTTCCTTATCTTGTCGGGTATTTACATATATTCTTTTGAGAATTGTCTATTCACGTCCTTAGCCCACTTTTTGATGGGATTGTTTGTATTTGAAATGCTTGTTCCCCGGTGCCATAAAGAAAGTGTATTTGAATATAAATTTAATTTTTTCAGCAAGGCCATTTTTATAGTTTTTGTAGAAAGGGTACACTAGCCAGCAGTTTTGCCACAAGAGTATACCAAACAAAGGAGACAAGGTCATTTATAACCTGATGCATCCACCCTACTGCTGCGTTGAGTTTCCATTGGCTGGGACGGGACCTCACATTCTGTATTTGTCCCAACTAGCTAGCAACTTAGAACTTTTTAAAAGAGGCAAAGGCAGAGGAGAACAAAGGAAGGTGGAAGTAACTTGTGGGATGTTGAGAAAGGTAAAAACGCCTTTAAATAAGGAAGAGGAACAGGCTATGACCTAATGCTTGTTTGGATCAGTATAAGCATGTTAGGTCAAATATTTAGGCTGAATTGTGGGAACTAAGAACATAAAGTACATTGATTTTTTATTACAGCTAGCAGACATTTAAGAATGTTAGTACAGGTCTTTGAATACATTTTGCCTTTAAGACAAGTTACTATTTATTTCTAATTAGATGGGGAGGAAAGTTTTTGAGGAGGAACCTCTACTTTTTTATAATTTCCCCTCTTCTTATTTCATAATTCTTCTTTAAACTTGTTTAATATGTTTTGACTTAATTGTTTTGTTTGTCCTTTTAAGAGAAGTCATTTTTCAGAATAGGGTGGAGGGGAGATAGGAGCTACCTCTGTAAGTGTAGCAGAGATAAGTTTTTGTGTAAAATTTCGAAGGCAGGGAATAATATAACAGCCTACAAGAATAAGTACACCAATAACAAGAGCGAACAAGGTGAGAATTGAAGTTAAAATTTTTTTTATCCACTGAACCAATGCTTTATTATTTTAGAAAAAGGGTTATTTATTTTAGAATTGTTGGCACGTTTATCGGATAGGGCTGTTAATCCTTGTAACACTTTTGTTATAGTTTTATCGGGGCAGTATTTTTAGGAACAAAGGTATAACACTGAGTTTTAATTATCACCCAAGCATCTTCTTATTTTGCTAATATTATATTTAAAGCTATTTTATTTTTCTAGGCCATCTGGCTGGTAGGTCCTAATTGCTTAGCTTTCTCTTTGATGGCGTCCTCAGTGTAATTTATGAATCGTTGCTGATCGTAAGAGATATAGTTTATTTAGTCTACTTTTTAAAAAAAATTTATAGTTACTTACCAGAACAACGTGGATTTAAATTCTGCAGCTATTTGATTTTGTGCTTTACACTTATTTGGCACTTCTCATAGGACCTTAATAGTATTATGTAAACCTAAGGATTAAAGGACTCATGAGGAGTTTCCTTTGGCCTGCCGTGTCTTGTTTTTACTTTTTTTATTTTAGATTGGTGAAATACCAGGGTGAAGGGGATAGCCAATTGATTAGAGCATAAATACTGCTCCAATTATTTGGCAGAGTGTCTAGTAAAGGTCCTCTACAGTACCACCACACATTTGCTTGGGGATGGCTAAGTGTGGACTGATGGACAAGCTCTTGGAAAGGCTTGAGCTCCTTGCATCATTTTATGCTTCTAAGGAACACCAAATTTTCTTCTTGCCATGACAGGCAACTAATAAACCTGGCATTCAGAGGTGGAAGCCAGATTGCCCTCGGGGACGGACCCCCAGGGTGTTGAATTTCAGGAAATAGCAGATAGAGAGCTTGGCATGAGGGATTATCCTAAGCCATGGGATTTTGCAAGACAGCCACCATACAGTCCATTTCTGATCGATGAGGAGACCATCCGAGTAGAAACGGGATAATCTGAACCTCTGGCCTTCTATGCATACAGGCATAATAACCTCTGGCCTTCTATGCATACAGGCATAAATTTTTGTTTAAAGTGCAAACAGAATATTTAATTCATTCCAGCCAGGCATTTGCATCTTGATATATTGTCTTGATGACTAAAGTCTGTCTTAGATCTCTTATTTTTACAATAGACACCCTAGTTTTATTATTAGATACAGGAGCAACCATTGTGGGATCCAGAACACAGCCTACCAAAGAAGGGGAAGATGGGGGAATAACGCATATTTAAAAAATACCTAGGCGGTCTTTTTCATTTATGTTAATCCCCGTACCATAGAAGCAACTAACGGCAGGTCTAGAGTTAGTTAAGGTGGAGGTGGTGATAAAGAGAAGGACAGGGTTACATTGATAAGGCTGCCAGTTAGAAGGGGTAGCCCATTTAGTGAAGTAGATGAAGGGTTTTAGATCTGCACAAACCTTTTTTGTGGAAATATAACTTTGCTCTTGAGTAGTTTAAAGGATGTAGTCCCATTTATTACAAGGTTGCCAGGCTGTAGGAGCAGAAAATCGGTGTCTTGGCTGCAGGTGATCACAACGTTGAGTGCTATGGGTAACTGTCAATTAGAGGACCGGGACATAAATATTTATATGAAAAGGCTAGCTGTCGTTAATCTTTTTTATTTCCACAAAGTATGACAAAACAAGCATTAAAGGCAATGGTCTAAGGTTAGTTAGACTTAGTTACATTTATAACAAAGGAGCTAACAACAAATTTTAAAAAGGAAAAACAATATAAAATATATTTAAATGAAACTTTCTTTAACTTTAACTTAGCAGGGCTTAATCTTAGTACGGTAACCCATAATTCTAACGAAGAAGATGTTTTCTTGACTCAAATATGATGGGTCCATTCTTCCTCAGCTGTGCAGACGGCAGTCTCAGTGGTTAACAACATAAGATAGGGTCCTTCCCAGGCTGGCTCGAGTTTTTTTTTTTTTTTTTTTTTTAATCTTTTAATAAGAACATGGTTTTCAGGCTGGTGCTGGTGTACTGGAAATTCTAGGGGTGGTACCTGTGCTAAAAGACTTTTAGTTCTGAGGGAAAGGAAAGTGGAAAATAGGTATATAATTTTTGTTGCATATCCTGGGGCTTGAAGCCCCATGGTGACGCCTTCCACTCCATTCTTGCTCAGGGCCGCCCAAAGGTTGCTGCAGCCCTGCCCCTTCTTGAGGTCTTGGCCTTCTTGTGGCCTTCACCACCCCTGCGTGCTATGGCCTTGGGGATGAGGGGCGTTTGACTTACCCGGCCATCCTTGGGACTTAAAAAAAATAAACACCATTTTATATTTGACTATTTTTTGTGTACTTTTATACTAAATAAGTTAAATTTTACCTTTATAGTAATGTGCTATTAATGTTAAATTTAATTTTAATAAAATCTTGTAGACATCATTTATTCAATTTTAATGTCTGACTATAAAGTAAAACTTTTATAGACTCATTTTAATTTTTTATATTTGTTTTTTTCTTACTGATTTGTTTGAGTTCCTCATAGATTCTGGATACTAATCCTTTGTCAGATGCATAGTTTGTGAATATTTTCTCCCATTCTGTGGGTTGTCTGTTTACTGATTGTTTCTCTTGCTGTGCAGAAGCTTTTTAACTGAATTAAGTCCCATCTATTCATCTTTGTTTTTGTTGCATTTGCTTTTGGGTTCTTAGTCGTGAAGTCTTTGCCTAAACCAATGTCTAGAAGGGTTTTTCCGAAATTTTCTTCTAGAATCTTTATGGTTTCTGGTCTTAGATTTAAGTTCTTGATCCATCTTGAGTTGATTTTTGTATAAGGTGAGAGATGAGGATCCAATTTCATTCTTCTACCTGTAGCTTGCCAATTATCCCAGCACCATTTGTTGAATAGGATGTCCTTTCCCCACTTTATGTTTTTGTTTGCTTTGTCAAAGATCAGTTGGCTATAAATATTTGAGTTTATTTCTGGGTTCTCTATTCTGTTCCATTGGTCTATATGCTTATTTTTATACCCAGAACCATGCTGTTTTGGTGACTATGGCCTTATAGTATAGTTTGAAGTCAGATAATAGGATTCTTCCTGATTTCTTCCTTTTGTTCTTTTTCCTTACTTTTGCTTTGGCTATGTGGGCTGTTTTTTGGTTCCATATGAATTTTAGGATTTTTTTTTCTAGTTCTGTGAAGAATGATGGTGGTATTTGGATGGGAATTGCATTGTATTTGTAGATTGCACTTCATCAGGTGTATGTATATGCCAAAATTTATCAGATTTTATACTTCCAATGTATGCACTGTGTTGTATGCCAGTTATACCTCAATAAATCTATTTTTAAAACAACAGGAAAATGTATCTTGTTTTCTTCTTTTGTTTTTTTGTTTTGTTTTGTTTTTGACGAAGAATCACTCTTGTCTCCCAGGCTGGAGTGCAATGGCGCGATCTCAGCTCACTGCAACCTCCATCTCCTGGGTTCAAGTGATTCTCCTGCCTCAGCCTCTTGAGTAGCTGGGATTACAGGCGCTTGCCGCCACGCCCAGCTAATTTTTGTATCTTTAGTAAAGACGGGGTTTCACCATGTTGGCCAGGCTGGTCTCAAACTCCTGACCTCAGGTGATCTGCCTGGCTCAGTCTCCCAAAGTGCTGGAATTATAGGCTTGAGCCACCGTGCCCGGCCAGTATGGTCATTTTCACAATATTGATTCTACCCATCCCCGAGTATAGTATGTGTTTCCATTTGTTTGTGTTGTCTATGATTTCTTTCAGCAGTGTTTGCAGTTTTCCTTGAGAGGTCTTTCACTTCCTTGGTTAGGTATATTCCTAAGTGTTTTGTTATTTTATTTTATTTTATTATTTGCAGCTATTGTGAAAGTGGTTGAGTTCTTGATTTCATTCTTAGCTCAGTTGCTGGTGGTGTATAGCAGAGCTACTGATTTTCATAGTTTAATTTTGTATCCTGAAACTTTGCTTGAAACTTTGCTGAATTCGTTTACCAGCTCTAGGAGTTTTTTGAATGAGTCTTTAGGGTTTCCCAGGTATATAATCATATCATCAGCAAACTGACAGTTTGACTTCCTCTGTCCCGATTTGGATTTCCTTTATTTGTTTCTTTTGTCTGATGCTCTGGATAGGACTTCCGGTACTATGTTGAATAGAAGTGGTGAGAGTAGTCATCCTTGTCTTGTTCCAGTGCTTACGGGGAATGCTTTCATTTTTCCCTGTTCAGTATAATGTTGGCTGTGGGTTTGTCATAGATGGCTTTTATTACCTTAAGGTGTATCACTTCTATGCCAATATTGCTGAGGGTTTTAATCATAAAGTGATGCTGGATTTTGTCAAATGCTTTTTTTGTGTGTGTCTACTTAGATGATCAGGTGATTTTTGTTTTTAATTCTATTTGTGTGGTGTATCACATTTATTCACTTGTGTGTGTTAAACCATCCCTGCATCCCTGGTATGAAACTGACTCGATCATCGTGGATTATCTTGACATGCTGTTGGATTCTGTTAGCTAGTATTTTGTTAAAGATTTTTGCATCTATGTTCATCAAGGATATTGGTATGTAGTTTTTTGTTGTTGTTGTCGTTATGTCCTTTCCTGGTTTTGGTATTAGGGTGATACTGGCTTCATAGAATGATTTAGGGAGGATTCTCTCTTTCTCTATCTTGTGAAATAATGTCAATAGGATTGGCACCAATTCTTCTTTGAATGTCCGATAGAATTTAGCTGTGAATCCATCTGGTCCTGGGCTTTTCTTTATTGGAAATTATTTTTTATTACCATTTCAATCTCACTGCTTATTATTGCTTCATTCAGAGTTTCTATATCTTCCTGGTTTAACCTAGGAGGGTTGTATATTTTCAGGAATTTATCCATCTCCTCTAGGTTTTCTACTTTATGCACATAAAGATGTTCATAGTACCCTTGAATGATCTTTTGTATTTGTGTGATATCAGTTGTAATATTTCTCATTTTGTTTTTAATTGAACTTATTTTGATCTTCTCTCTTCTTCTCTTGGTTAATTTCACTAACGGCCTATCAATTTTATTTACTTTTTCAAAGAACCAGCTTTATGTTTCATTTATCTTTTGTGTTGTTCTTTGCCTGTCACAATTTCATTTAGTTCTGCTTTGATCTTTGTTATTTCTTTTCTTCTGCTGCATTCTGGTTTGGTTTGTTCTTGTTTCTCTGGTTCCTTGAGGTGTGACTCTAGATTATCTATTTGTACTCTTTCAGGGTTTTTGATGTAGGCATTTAATGCTATGAACTTTCTTCTTAGCATCACCTTTGTTGTATCTCAGAGGTTTTATAGGTTGTGTCTCTATTATAGTTCATTTCAAAGAATTTTTTAGTTTCCCTTTTGATTCATTACTGACTCAATGATCATACAGGAGCAGGTTATTTAATTTCCATGTATTTGCATGGTTTTAAGGTTCCTTTTAGAGTTGAGTTCCAATTTTATTCCACTGTAGTCTGAGAGAGTACTTGATATAATTTCAATTTTTTTTAATTTTTGAGACTTGTTTTGTGGCCTATTATATGGCCTATCTTGGAGAATATTCCATTTGCTGATGAGAAGAATGTATATTCTGCAGTTGTTGGGTAGAATGTTCTGTAAATATCTGTTAAATCCATTTGTTGTAGGGTATAGTTTAAGTCCAAAAATTTTTGTTTGTTGATGTTCTGTCTTGATGACCTGTCTAGTACTTTCAGTGGAGTATTGAAGTCAACCAGTATTATTGTGTTGCCATCCATCTTATTTCTTAGGTTTAGTAGTAATTGTTTTATAAATTTGGGAGCTCCAGTGTTAGGATTGTGATATTTTCCTGTGGGACTAGTTCTTTTAGCATTATATAATGTCCCTCTTTGTCTTTCTTAACTGCTATTGCTTTAAAGTTTGTTTTGTCTGATGTAAGAATAGCTACTCCTGCTCCCTTTTGGTGTCCTTTTGCATAGAGTATCTTTTCCTACCCCTTTATCTTATGTTTATGTGAGGACTTATGTGTTAGGTGAGTCTCTTGAAGACAGTAGATACTTAGTTGGTGAATTCTTACTCATTTTGCCATTCTGTACGTTTTAAGTGGAGCATTTTGACCATTTACATTCAGTGTTAGTATTGAGATGTGAGGTACTATTCTATTCATCATGCCATTTGTTGCCTGAATATCTTACTTTTTCAGTAGTGTGTGGTTGGTTTATACGTCCTACGACATTTATGCTTTAGATGTTTTATGTTCTATTTTGGTGTATTTTGAGTATTCATTTCAAAATTTAGAGCTCTTTTCAGCAGTTCTTGTAGTGCTGTCTTGGTAGTGTCTAATTCAGCATTTGTTTGTCTGAAAAAGACTTGATCTTTCCTTCATTTGTGAAGCTTAGTTTCACTACATACACATTCTTGGCTGATAATTGTTTTGTTTAAGAAGGCTAAAGATAGTACTCCAAACCTTTCTAGTTTGTAGGGTTTCTGTTGAGAAATCTGCTTTTAATCTGATAGGTTCCTTTATAAATTACCTGATACTTTGCTTCACAGCTCTTAAGATTCTTTTCATCATCTTGACTTTAGAATGCCTGGTGATTATGTGCCTAGGTGATGATCTTTTTGCAATATATTCCCTGGGTGTTCTTTGAGCTTCTTGTATTTGGATGTCTAGATCTCCAGGAAAGTCAGGGAAGTTTTCCTCAATTAATACCTCAAATATGTTTTTCAAAATTTTAAGTTTCTCTTCTTCCTCAGAAATACCAGTTATTCTTAGGTTTGGTTGTTTAACAGTATCCCAAACTTCTTGGAAGCTTTTTCATATATTTTTTTTTTTTTTGTGAGACAGACTTTCACTCTTGTTGCTCAGGCTGGAGTGCAATGGGGCGATCTCGAATCACTCTAACTTCCACCTCCCAGGTTCAAGCAATTCTCCTGCCTCAGCCTCCGTAGTAGCTGGGATTACGGGTGCCTGCCACCACGCCCAGTTAATTTTTTGTATTTTTAGTAGAGACGGGGTTTCACTACGTTGGCCAGGCTGGTCTCGAACTTCTGACCTCAGGTGATCCACCTGCTTCAGTCTCCCAAAGTGCTGGGATTAGAGGCATGAACCATTGTGTCCAGCAGCTTTGCTCATTTTTAATTCATTTTTCTTCATCTTTGTCAGATTAGGTTAATTCACAAACCTTGTCTTCAAACTCTGAAGTTCTTTATTCTACTAGTTTGATTATATTGCTAAGACTTTCCAGTGTCTTTTGGATTTCTCCAAGTGGGTTCTTCATTTCTAGAAGCTGTGATTTTTTTTTTTTTTATGCTATCTATTTGTTTGGAGATTTTTCCATCCATGTCCTGTAACTTTTTTTTAAATTTATTTAAGTTGGTACACCTTTCTCTGGTGCCTGCTTGGGTAGTTTAATAATCAACCTTCTGAATTCTTTTCTGGCAATTCAGAGATTTCTTCTTGGGTTGGATCCATTGCTGGTAAACTAGTATAATCTTTTGGGGGTGCTAAAGAACCTTGTTTTGTCATATTACCAGAATTGTTTTTCTGCTTCCTTCTCATTTGGGTATACTATGTCAGAGGAAACATCTGGGACTCAAGGGCTGCTATTAGGATTTTTTTTGTCCCACAGGGTGCTCCCTTGATGTGGTGCTCTCCCCCTTCCCCAAAGGATGGGGCTTCCTGAGAGCTGAACTACAGTGATTGTTATTTCTCTTCTGGATCTAGCCACCCAGCAGATCTACTGTGCTCCAGGCTCCAGGCTGGTACCGGGTAGTGTCTGCAAAGAGTCCTGTGATGTGGTTCATCTTCAGGTCTCTCAGCCATGGATATCAGTACCTGCTCCAGTGGAGGTGGCAAGGCAGTGAAGTGGACTCTGTGAAGGTCCTTGGCTTTAATTTTGTGTATTGGGATAGTTTTGTGTTGGTTGTCCTCCAGCCAGGAGTGGAGCTGTTAAGAGAGCATCAGCTGCAATAGTATAGGGAGGATACAAGCTTGCCCTAGGGTCACTTGGATAAGATTTGGGTTTCTCAGGTGGTGGGAGGGGCCTCAGAGCTCCCAAGTGATTCTGTCCTTTGTCTTCTGGCTACCAGGGCAGATAGAGAAAGACCATCAGGTGGGGGCAGGTTCAGATTCCCCTTGGACAGGGATAGCTGTGCCTGCTGTAGGGGATGGGGTGTGATTCTCAGGCCAATGGATTTATGTTCCCAAGGGGATTATGGCTGCCTCTACTGTGTCATGAAGGTTGCCATGCAAGTGCTGGAAAACTGGCAGTTACAGGCCTCATCCAGTTCCCACACAGCCTGAAAGGCCGATCTCACTCCTACTATGCCCCCACCAACAGCACTGAATTTATTTCGAGACAGCAGGTGAGCAGAGCTGAGAATCTGCTACCAGCCTTCCTGCCAAGAAAGCAAGCAGGGCTTTTTACCTGCCCTGGTAGACAGAAGACAAAGGACATAATCTCTTGGGAGCTCTGTGGCCCCACCCACCACCTAAGAAACTCAAATCTTATCCAGGTGACTCTAGGGCAAGCTTGTATTCTCCTTGTATTATTGCAGGTGATGCTCTCTTAAAAGCTCCACCTCCTGGCTGGAGGACAACCAACACTGGGAGGTTTCAAGCCTCCCTGCCTGCTGTGGCTTCTGTGCTGGTGTCTGCACTCCCAGTTCACCCCCTTCTCTGGGTTCTGTCCAGGAAACTGTGTTCCATCGAAACTTCAGCTGGAAGTTTTCTTCTCCCTGTGATCTTTCCCCAATTCCACTGGCAGCCCTCCTGAAGGACCTTTGTGAGACAAAGTCAGAAATGACTTCCCTGGGGACTGAGAGAGCCCACAGGGCTCTTTCCGCTACTTCCTGTACCCCTGAATTTTGCTCAGCTCTCTAAATTCACCTCAGCTCCAGGTAAGGTCAGATCCTTCTCTCATGATCTAGACCTTCAGGTTCCCCACTGAGGATGTATGTTCAGGGGTGGATGATCCCCTTTCACATTTTCACACTTTGGGCACTCATAGTTTTTTGGCTGTCTCCTGGAGCCTGCAGCAGCAATCCATTTCCTTCAAAGATGCCATTTTGAATATCCTCACATTTAAATAGAAAAACCTATTAAGAGATATTAAGAGAATGATGTTCCTAATAGGCTTCAAAAGGATATAAAACTCATGGTAAATAATAAAATATTTGAAGAAATTAGGGAGGTGGGGAACCAATATAATTCAGTGGTCAAAAGCAAGGGCTTTGGAGTAGGATAGACTTGGTCCACATCTGGCACATTAGTTTCTTGATATTGGGAAAATAGCTTAAATATTTCTCATAAGATTGGTTTAAAAATTAAATGAGATAATGGATATACATTTCTTATTCCATTGCCTTGTACGTTATGGGAAATCAACATGCAATAGGTCCTATTGCTCATAGCAAGATAAAGATGAGCATTGGAAAGATTTCTAGGGAGAGAAGACATCACATGCAAATGTTAAAGTGTGAAACAGCATAGTGAGTTCTGTATAACATTGGTATATGTAGAAAGGTATAGGAAAATGATGCAAGACAGGTAAAAAGCAGCCCTCTAACAAGCTGGCTTTTGTCATAAAGACAGAAATGGAGTCTCCAATGTAAAAATATCAGTAAGTAAATATTGAAAGATTTTAGGAAGAAGAATGCTTGATCATTTCACATTTCAGAAAAAAAAAAAAAAAAAAAAAAAAATTCTGACAATTGCCTGGAGGGATACATTAGAGAGAGACCATGTTTGGAAGTAATGAGACCTATTAGAATCTAATAAAGGATGGTATTCTCACAAATTAAAAGATGTTGTGCTTGCTCTAATATTGAAAACCATTAAACAGAAAATGAATACTTTCAGGTAAAGAAAAAAACAAACCCAAGAAACAATGACCCCAAGAGCATGAAGCTACCCCAGGAGCAAAGTCAGCTTCCAAATCTTTCAGAGGCCAGCAAAACCTTCCCTGAGAGCCATCTTCAGACTCCTCAGATGCCACCAACAACTCCATCCAGCAGTTTCTTCATCAAGGTACAATTTCCTGAGTCCCATACCTCATTTCTTCCTATCATAATTTACAGGGATCATTAGACTGTTGGAAGAGCTACTGCTGTAATCTCTGTCTACAATCTTGGTATGAAATTATGCCACTCAATCATTTGTTCAATTCGTACAGTGAGATAGCACCACATCATAATCTTTACTATCTAAAAGGCATTCATTTATATAATGATTTCTAACTTTAAGAGATTATTATCTTGTATTGCTCCCGTTGTAGAGAGGGTAAGAGAGAATGGCCAGGTAAGCAGAGATGAGGACAAGAATGTGTTCAGATCCTACATTCCAGTTCCTTTTACCCATTTCCTCTTTGCTTATTAGTAATATTTCTGATTTTACTTTCATAGTTCCAAGTTCCTACCCCCATTACATATTTTGACACATGCTATTTTCTTGATGGGTATTTATTTCTCCTATATCATCACTGGTGGGAATCTCCTCAAATTTTACGTGCCAACTTAAATTTTTTCCTCTGGCAAGTTCTCACTGATACAAGATACTGGAACTGATGAGTCCTCCCATTCTTTGCTTTCACAGGGTCTCCTGTCAATGAGATTAAACTACTAATTTCATAGACGTGAACAGAGACTTACTTCATAACGTGTTCTCCATACTTCCTTGATCTGAGATTTTCCTTAACAGGGTTAGCATAGCTCAGGTTATATCTGTGGACCAGAGTAAACCTACAAACTCAGCCTAGAACATGGAGCAACAATGACAATAATTCTATTTCTACTTTTTGAGCACTTAACTAGATGTTGGTTCTCATGTGTTGTTCCTGATGTACATTATCTCATTCTCTCTTCATAACCATTAGGTGGAGGCTAATTCTGCCCCAATTCACAGAGAAGAAAATAGAGGTACACAAAGGTTAAAAATCTTCCTCAAGCTTTCAAAGAAAGTTAAGAGTCATTATTCGTATCCAGTCTTATTTAAACCCAAAACTTGAAAAATTAATGATTATATGCGGCTTTAGATGAAGAATTTATATATGCCATATCAGTGATTTATTTATTGGTTGCATAATGGTTGCATAGCACACACTTTGCAAACCTTCTGATAACAAATGTGGTGACCAGTGGTGATCAGAGTGTGTTCTACTAAGTAAACCACTCTCCAGAAGTAGAATCCTTTCATTCACCTTTCTAACAGAGTGCATTTTCTATATTACATAACTGAATGACAGAAGTGATAGAACTATGGAAATTAAAGTAGTATTAATAAATTTTTAAAAATATTTAAAAATAGTGAAAATAAAGGAAGTTATACTTCCTTGCCCTTGGTAAAGAGTATTTTTTAAAAATCACTTACTTGGTAATGCTAAGGTAAGTTCTTGCATATTTCTAAATACATTTGAGAACTTTGAAGGATTCTAGCTGGCTGATGCAGACTACAAAATAGCAGAATTCTGCATCTGCAATTGTGAATTTTAAAGAATGTTTCTAGTAAAGCGATGATCAAAACATCTAAAGCAACATAGAGAAAGAGTAATTTTATCAAATAAAATTTATGTGCTTAAATTTCTCACTATTAATTAAGTATATTCATTGAGACCCTACTAGTCTCTGTGTCTTTTGATGTTTACAAGGTATGCGTTCATGAAGTGCTTCCTGACTTAAGAGGATTACTGTCTTTCGTTGATCTGGGTTTGGAGAGAGATTGTGGGAAAGTAGCCAGATGGAGGAAGATGAATACAAGAATATGTTCATTATCTTTATTCCAGTTACCTTTCACCCTTTCACTTCATTCATGACCACATTCCAGGTTTTATTTTAAACTATCCATGGTCTTTTCCAAATCAGAAGCTTTGACATATAGATTGCTTCTTTTGCTGGGATCACTTTCTCCAGTCTCTTCTCTAACTCAACTCTCCACAGGCCCCAGCCTAAATCCCTTCCTAGAGCAAGTCCTCACTGGCACCCACATTTCAGATTAGATGAGATCCGCCCATTGTTGGTTCTCTCTGGTTCTCCATTTATGAGCTTTCCTAGCTCGCTTTACTTTTCCTAATAGCATTTAAACAACTGGAATGTGGGAGTGATTTTCTCCTTTTCTATGCTACAAGCTCAGATGGTAGGTAGCATCTACCCCAGAGGAATACAAGACAAGAGGGGAAAAAGTCAGTTCATGGTATGTACATCAATTCTTATTCCAGATTACCTTTTGCTCAGCAGTGATATGACCCTTGTAGTCACCTGCACTGAGGGTTCAGAAGCCTGTACCTGTGGTGAAGGGGCAGGAAACTTGGAGGAAAAGCAAAAGGAATTAAATCATTATTTTTTACAGTTGTTTCTCACCAAAGCCCCAAGCTGCATTCTGACCCAGCAGCAGATACCTGCAGCCACCATGTACACATCTTGGAAGAGAAGCTTTCTATATTTAAGGATTCTCTATTTTGATTTTTTTTGTTTGTTTGTTTTCATTGTTGTAATTTTTAGTTAGCTTCAAAAAGCTGTATTTCCCTCCATAGTTTATGCAGGTGTTGTTTGAAGAACAGAACCTGCGCCTTTTTGCCATCTGGGCACAGGTGGCTATGGAAAGAGCCCTTGCTCAGTCATTGCAACCTAAGATCCATTTTATTTGTGCCTTTTCAATGACTTAAGTGGCATCTCCAAACAACTATGCTTTTATCACTCATATTTCTTTGAAAGGATTATGTGAGAATTTCTAAGTCCCACCTGCTAAAATATGAATCACAATCCTTGCTACAGCTGTACAAATGATTGTGCTGTATGTGAACTTCCCTGGAGCACAGGAATCCCAGGAGGGTCGTATGCCTTCATGGCAGCCATTTATTCTTGGGTGTCCCGCTATCGCCTGTAAATACAGTGGCTGTCTAACTACTTTCTTGGTGACTCCCCAGATGAGCATAGTCTTGTTCCACTGATCATCGGGTTTCCTCAGATTTTCTCTATGGTATATGTTTTATATTCATTGAGATTTAAAACTAGCAGCCTATTCTTATCATTGATTTTTTTCTGTTCTGTACACCTAAAGCAAGAAACACAAATTGACATGAATCAGGAACAGGGATGGGAGGGGAGATAATTACTCTGAGAAAAAATTTACATAGTGATTTAAAATATTATTCAACCAAAGATTATATTTTTCTCATCTAATTCTACTCTTGTTACGGGACTGTTTAACCGAAATGAATCTGAGAAGATAATACTCCAAGGTGTTCTTGCCAATAAGTGGCAGAAATGAATAGAGAGGTTCCTTTAATAAAAAGCTTCCTATACCAATTCGATCTAAGGTTTCTGTCAACAAGGTAAACAGAATATGAGACAGCAGTTAATCAGAGCACACATACAAATCCCTGCAGAGACAGTGTAATAACAGTAACAGAAAGCGTATTTCTACTTTTTAAGCACTTACTAGGTGCTGGTTTTAAAACCTGTGTTTTTATGTATATTATTACATTCTTTCCTCATAACAGTCATGATTGATGCTATTCTCAGCCCTCATTTTACATAAGAGACAACCAAGATAGAGTTTTAAAATATTCCCCAAAATTCACAGGCAGTGAGTGTGCTAAATGTAAATTATGTGCACTTTATGTACTTTTTCTTATCCATTCTTCCTTACATCACCTAGATGATGTTATTGTTAGTCACATTTCACATTTCTTAACACCAAGGATCTTAGAGGTCAAAACTTTACTCAAGATAATAATGATTTTTAGTGTTAGAGCCAAGATTCAAATCCAGCCTTAATGAACTCTAAAGCTTCAGCATTTAATGATCACATATTGCTTCCAAAGTCAGAATATAGATGTTGAACTGTCTCATATATTTACATATATTTAAAATTAGACATTGTTTTTGTTTGGATTTGTTTTCATAATCTAGTTTCTGCAAGGCTCCTAAGGAAAAATTACATGCTATAAGTCTCTGTATCATTCTGTGTTTTACATTGCCGTGTTAAGACCCCTGTGTTCATCTGCACCCAATAATCAGATGCTGTATCTTCAGTGGAAGTCAAAAGAAAAATTAGATGACAATTTTCCAAGCTAGTGTCTCATCTAGGTGCCAATTGCACTGTGACCACACTGTTTTCTAATCACTTGTCCCTGTGTACCAGTTGAAGACAGGTCTCCCATGTACAGAGTTCTCAATTTTTCATGTTGTTTTGTTGTTCTTATTGTCCTGACTGGTAAATTCCAAAATTTACATTTCCCTATATACTTTCTAAGAGTTTTATATGTCGTATAGTGCTACCTATCATGCCTGTTTGCCATCTTGCTTCAGGTGGATAGATAGAGGCTGTGCCTAGTAAAGTCATTATCTGCTCTGATCTTCTCTGCTATTTTAAGGGCAAAATTGGACATCTCAGGACAGTCAGTTTGCTGATGTATAATGACTTGAAAGAAAGTTAGTGACAGTTTCAAAGTTCCCAATTGCCTAAATATGTGATATAGCAATTTCTGCAGCCATAAGAATCATTATTCTGTGCCTAAAGACTCTTGGACAGGAATTCTAGAAAGAGGCATATGTCTCCATGGCCACCGATGCTTAATAACACAATACATTACTTCTGCTTTGGTGACCAGCCCACAGGTTGTCTCCCCAGTCACTTTAAGATTGATCAGCAGAGCAGGAAAGCATTGTCCTTACTCATCATGGTTTCTCCCAAAGATTTTGTGTATGATTTGGGTTCATTGTGCTTTTGGATTCAAAACCTGAAGAAGACAGAAGCATGACCTTTAGTCATGACTCCTCTGAAGCATAGATCACATAATGGCCTGAATCATGATCAGGTATGGTAGCAGGGATTAATTACTATGAGACAAACAATCAGCTACTATATTAAAATATTACTCAACCAAATCTATGATTTTAGGCATGCAAATTCTGCTGAAATAATGAGAATATTTGTTTCAACTTATTTTGAAAAGAAAATTACTCAAGACAGTTTTATCAATGATATTAAGCTGCCACATTGTACAAGGGAATAAAGAGGCTTTTTTGGTAATCCTCCTATACCTCCTCAATCAGGAGCCTCCCTATAACTGGGTCAACATAAAGCATTAAATATCTTTAAATAGGGCAGACATTAAAAAAAAAAAAAAACCTGCACAGAACATAAAATAACAATGAAAATATTTTTCTCCTTATTGAGCGTTTATTGGATGCTGGTCTGTGTTCGTTACAAAATTATGTCATATATTCATCATTGTATGTCCATAAAGATACAATTTTTATCTCATTTCACATATGAGAATCATGAGATATCAAGAGGTTAAAAATACCATTCAGGCTAATAAAAACAGTGTTAGAGTAAGGATTCCTATCCAGCTTTAGTCAACTAAAAAACTTTGGTAATTATGCTAATATATTTCTTCCAGTATGGGACTGTATATATTAAAATTTCAGCCATATATCCACAAATATTCATACATGTAGTGCTGAATTTTGCATTTGTTTTCATAATCCAGATGCTACAAGCCAGAATAAGGTGCATAAGGGGCCTATAGGGTTGGGTGTTCGAAGCTGTAATCAACAAGCAGGTTTTATAGCCCCTTTTTCAATCTATTTAAGGACCAGAGAAATATATTTTATAGATGAGTCTCTATATATTGGAGATGGGTCTCACTCTGTTGCCTAGGCTGGAGTGCAGTGACTCAATCAAAGCTCACTGCAACCTGAAACACCTGGGCTCAAGGGATCCTCCTGCCTCAGCCTCTCAAGTAGCTAGGGCTAAAGGTGCACGCTACCAGGCCTGGCTAACTTTTAAAAATGTTTTGTAGCGATGAGGCCTCACTATATTGCCCAGGCTGATCTTCACCTCTTGGCCTCAAGTGATCCTCCTGCCTCAGCCTCCTGAGTTGCTGGGGTTATGTGCGTAAGCCACTGTATGCAGCTTAATGTTCTTAAAAGTCTTTCATTAGTGACATTAGAGGAAGTCACACATGATATTCCTAACACCTTCTATCCTTACTTTAACAAGATGTAAAAAGACAGGTGCTGGGAATGCCCTAGTGGAATCTGGAATTATCCTGATTACTGTCGGGAATCCTGAAGGATTCTGAATATCTGATGCACACCACAGGACCAACAGAATCCTGCCCCTGGAACTATGCTTTCAGGGAATGCTTCCAGCAAAGGGAGGATCAGTGTGCCCAAACAACCAACACATGAGTTTCCTGGAACCTGAAGTGCAAATTACAGAAGTCAATTTGTGTATTTGCTTGATGAGAATAGCGTCTATCACTTTGGTTAATGTTGTTCTGAAATTTGCTGCCCTTATAAACTGGGAGGGTTATTTACCAAAAATAACCTCAATGGACGGGCTTAACCAAGTTGGCCTAGATGGGTTTTCAGCAGAAATAGAGCCAGGACCCAATCACACACCAATAAAATTTCAACCAACAGGATGAAGGCTATAATACTGGTTTGTGAGTGTACAGTTGAAGGAGTTAGGATATCTAAATTTACAGTCTTCTTCCATAGAAAATACCAGACAGATGACAGCGAGAACAGAATAAAAGGAAAAATAAGAAAACCAAACATATACAGATGTAGACATGGATCTATTAGGTTTTTGTTTGTTTGTTTGAGGTAGAGTCTCACTATCACCCAGGATGGAGTGCAGTGGCATAATCTCGGCTCACTGCAAACTGTGCCTCCCGGGTTCAGGTGATTCTCCTGCCTCAGCCTCCCAAGTAGCTGGGACTACTGGTGTGCACCACCATGCCTGGCTAAGTATTGTGTTTTTAGTAGAGGCGGGGTTTCACCATGTTGGCTAGGCTAGCCTTGAACTCCTCACCTCAGGCGATCCTCCCGCCTCAGCCTCCCAAAGAGTTGGGATTACAGGCATGAGCCACTGTGCCTGGCCGGGTTCTATCTCATTCTGAAAACCACAAGACAGAAAAAACTCAATCTTTTCCTGAGAACATGGAGGCCAGAATCACCCCAATTGATGACTTCAATAGAATAAAGTCTTCTCAAGACTTGAGACTGCATCTGCAAACTTCTGGCTTCAGGAAACCTCCAGGAGTGAGCCATTCTCAGACTTCACAGAGAATTATGTAAACCCCATCCAGCCATTTCTTAGCCAAATCACTAGCTTACTATTATCATTTGTGCCTCCTCAAAGGCGTATTTGCATTGCATGATGCAATGGAAACCATTGCTGAGGAGGTCCAAATTAGTACAAGCATTTTGAAAACCAATTTGGTGCTGTCTTAAACCTGAAAACATGCATACTTGCCAATGCTGCAAATCCAACTGGGCATATGAATGAATAAAACGTATACAGAAAGTCAAAGCAGCATCACGTGAACTGGAAAAATCTTGGAAGAA
The DNA here is from genome assembly GCF_002776525.5 of Piliocolobus tephrosceles. Lineage (NCBI taxonomy): Eukaryota > Metazoa > Chordata > Mammalia > Primates > Cercopithecidae > Piliocolobus > Piliocolobus tephrosceles. The sequence goes on from NC_045434.1 coordinate 96,514,040, forward strand.
CCCATAACGTACGTCAAGAGAATGGGTAAATTAGGGAACATGATGTTGAATTGAAATTAAACAAGCTGCAGATGCATGCATCACAGATGCATATGAGGCATATAATAATTGGAAAAAGCAAGTCACAGTAAATTTTAGATAGTATAAACATTTTTGTAAACTCTGAAAGTAATAAAACTAAATATCACATTGCTTGAGAATAAATGCCTTGTGTGGTAAAAGCTATTTTTAGAGCTATTCATCATGATTCAAGACTGTCTTTACCTCTGGGAGCTAAAGCTGGTGGAGGATGCGTTCAGAGAGAAGCATGTTGGTAATCTTTTCTTTCTTAAATTGTTTGAGTGTTTTCATAGCTACTTATGCTACTAAGTATGTAGTTTTAAATGCTGAACAAAAAATTTTATGTTCTAAATTTAGAAATATACTCCTTTCAATAAGATTGTATTACTACATGTGGCATACTTAAATAGAGAAACATTTTTAATAAAATGATTTTCATCTTACCTTGATCTGGGGTATCCATCAACAGAGTCAACATAAAGCATGGAAAATGTGTGCATCAGGCAGAAATTCAGATACAGCACAGGCCATTTTTAACAATGGCAATAATTATATTTTTGCTTATTGGGCATTTACTAGGGTCTAGGCTCTAAACTTATTAGTTATGTATATTATGTAACTAATTCTTCATTACAACACCATAAATATGATATTGTTAGTCTCAATTCATATATGAGAACACTAGCATTCATAGTTTTGGAATAATGTTTCTTCCAGTGTGACAGAGATTTAAAATTGTCTCTAGTATATTTATATGTATGTGTACACTAACATTTCAGAATAGACTGTATCAGGCTTGGGTTTGCTTAATAACCTGAACTCTGCAGTCTTTCAGTGATGGAGGAGATGCATGAGTGTTTAGAGGCTGTTCCCATCAGAGAGCCACAGCACTGCAGCAGGCTCCTGCAGTCCTCTCACCTACCACTTTTTCAGCAAATGGTGCAATAGGATTATATTAGTGAAAGCCAGAAGTGAGAAAAACAATGACAAATGGACATCACATGTAAATGGTTAGAAATGGGTTTTCACTATTATAATTAATGGTAGTCAAAGTATATGATTTTGCAACACTCTGTCCTCATTTGAACAAAGTATAAGAAGCCAGCTACTTGGAATTCTCCAGATGGAACCTGGAACCCCTCTGATTTCCACTGAGAATCTTGACGATTTCAGTTTGCCTCATGTAGACAGCAAGGGCAACATAATCCTGCCTCTGGAACTGTAGCTTCGAGAGAATCCTTGCAGTAAAGATCACTTCGCTGAACAAAATGATGGAGAGGTTGGTGTATTAGAGCCTGAAGAGCAGATAGCTGCTACCTGCATGTGTACTCATTTGATGAGACAGGTTTACCTATAAGTACTCCTCAGTTTGGCTGATTTTCCTCTGATTCATGCTCCCCTCATCACCAGGGAGGATTATCTACCAAAAAATGACACCAAGAGGTGTGCTTTAACTAAGCGGTCTCACATCAGCATACAACACAGATAGATCCAAGAATCTAAGACCAGTGAAAGAAACTTCAGTCATCTGAGTCTTGACCATTTCAGACTGAAGACCATAATCCTGGTCCTGTGTGTGCTGAAATGTGGGCTGAGGAAACTAAATGTCAGTATAGTATACAGAGATATTAGCAGAGGGAAGAGCCTATAAAAAGGGAGATTTTGAAAAAATCATATATGGAGCCCATACCTACTTGTTAATAGTTCAAACCCTTTTTTTTTTTTTTTTTTTTTTTTTTGTCTTCTACTTCAAAGACGTAAGTGAATATCCCTGGAAAATTCTGATTTCTCATACCTACTGGCTTAAAAGGGACATGTGATGTTTTCTTAGGTCCAACCCTTCTAAAATAAGCAATGTGTCCATTCCTGTAGCCATAGGAGTCATTCTGCTGCACCTAAACCTCCCTTAGCTTAGGAATCTCAGCCAGGATCATATGTCTTCTACCTCCAATACGGCCATTTTCCTCTGGTGTCCAGCCAGCCCCGTAGGAGGCAAAACCTGTCTGACCACTTGCTACATGATCCAGTAGCTCTGCAGGAAATCTTTATTCTTACTGATAATAGGTTCTCTCACAAATTTTGTGTGTGATACGGATTATTCCTGGTTTTGATTAGAAACCAGAAGCATAACTTTTTATATTTGATATCTTCTGCCATGTCGCCCTTAAAATGTTCCTCCTCTACATTCCAGTTTCTTTTCAATCCTTTCTCTTTTGCTGTCTTACCATATATCAGAGTTTAGTTTCAGTATCCGTGCTTTTAACCACAGCAGGGATTTTGATACTTCCTTTGATGTCAGATTTTTCCATCTCAGTTCTCTCCCCAAATATCTTCAACCACAAGGTGCCAGTCTAATCTATTCCTTGAGTAAGTTCTCACTAATACCTTCCTCCCAGAATAGATCTTATTTTCTCACTGTTTGCCTTCATACGTACCTTTCTATTTCTTTATAGCATTTATCATAGCTATAATAAACCTATGACTTCCTTCCCTACTCAGCAATAAAAGTAGGTTATAGGTACCCTTTCCTAGGGGAAGACAACACGGGTGGGAGAGGGAGTTTACACTTGTGTGTATCAACTCTTATCCCAGCTTGTCTTTTGTTCTGCCCTGATATCACCCCCTGTATTACCTACAATCCAGCGCTATGAGGCCTATACCCAAGGCGAATGGGCAGGGAAGGAATAGGGAGGGAAACACTGACCCACAGCAACTTGAGGGATAGGAAACTCTAAGATTTACATTACTATTCTCCAATGTCGTTTCTCGCCCAAGCCTCAAGCTGCCCCTGGCCCAGGTTGCAGACCTCAGCACCACTCCACACACATCAGTTGAGGACAGGCTTTCTCCATGCAGGTTTTCTCAATTTTTATATAGTTTTTTTTTTAGTTATTAATTTCAAGAATTCATATTTCCCCTTATATAGTCTTTCCTGGTTCTTTGTGGGCAGAGCTAGCTGCTTGTAACTGTTGCCATCTTGGGACTTGCCATCAAGGCCACAGGTAGAGCCCATGTGTAGTCATGAAAACCTCAGGCCCACTGTCTCTCTGTTACTGCAATGACATACATGGACATCATAAGACAACTACTCTGTCCATGCATACTGGCTTGGAACTTTCTAAGACCTTGCCTGCCTAAATATGCAGCACAATCATTTCTACTTGCATAGGAATCATTCTGCTGCTCTGAAAGCACAGGATCCAAGGCAGACTCATCCACCTAAACACCATGTAGTCATTTCTTCTCTGGGACCCAGCCATCTTCACAGGAGGCCTGCAAAAATGGTGTCTGACCAGTCAGTCTGTGATTCACTATGTAACCCGGAAATCCTTGCTCTTATACATCGCAGCTTCTCCCAAGTAGTTTTTCTTTCTTTCTTTCTTTTTTTTTTTTTTTTTGAGACGGAGTCTTGCTCTGTCGCCCGGGCTGGAGTGCAGTGGCCGGATCTCAGCTCACTGCAAGCTCCGCCTCCCGGGTTTACGCCATTCTCCTGCCTCAGCCTCCCGAGTAGCTGGGACTACAGGCACCAGCCACCTCGCCCGGCTAGCTTTTTGTATTTTTCAGTAGAGACGGGGTTTCACCGTGTTAGCCAGGATGGTCTCAAACTCCTGACCTCGTGATCCGCCCGTCTCGGCCTCCCAAAGTGCTGGGATTACAGGCTTGAGCCACCGCGCCCGGCCCAAGTAGTTTTTCTATAATAGAGTTCCTTTTGACTTTTTAATTCAAAGTCAGAAATAGATTATTACCTTTGATTTATGCTGTTAGGTATCCTGAAGTAAACAGCACAGAAGGGCATAATTCACGAACAGGGTAGGGTGGAGGAGGATTTACTCTGAGGGAAAACAAATGCTTGCACTTGTAAAATATTATTCAAACAAAGATTATAATTTCATCATCCAAGCCGGGCTATCATGATGACAGTTTTAAGCTTTCATTTATTTTTAAAAGATAATATCTCAAGACAATCTTGTCAATAAAATTACATTGCTACACATGGCAGATCTGAATAGAGGGGCTTCTCTCATATTATGCTTCCTATATTACCTCCATACAAGGTTTCCGTCAACAAGGGCATCATAAAACATGAAATATCTGCTCATCAGAGCAAACATGCAAACCCCTAATAGATGGTGGAAAAATAATAGCAACAAAGATTTATTTATTGAGCATTTACTGAGCTCTGGACTCTAAAGCCCATTCTTTGTACACTTTACCTAATTTATTGTTTATAACATCATACACAAATGCTATGGCTAGTCCCATTTCACATGTGAGAAAACTGAGGTGCAAAGAAATCTTCCTCAGGGTCATACAGATAGTATCAGTCAGGATTCAAATGCAGCCTTATTGAACTTAAAATGTTAACATTTAAAATGTGAACATTTAATGAGCATAGATTGAATCCACGGTAGGTGTGCAAATGTTAAAATGTCTGCAATTTATTTTTAATCAATTTTGAATATACAGTGTTTTGTTTGGGGTTTATTTCCATAGTCCAGGTGCTCAGTGGTGGTCAGAGACCGTTCTAATCAAGAAGCTGTTCTCCATGTGAGCTCACTACAAGCAGTTCTTTCGTGTACCTCTCTATCAACAGTTGCCACTTAAAAAATTTGGTTACTGAATGGCAAAACTGCTAAAAGATATGTGCCAAATTGGCCAAATAGGATGAATATTTTTTGGACTTCCATTAGTTTAATTAAAGGTAGTCAAAGTATGTGATTTTAGAGATATTCCCCAATCTTATTTGAAAAATGTATAAAAATGTAGCTAATGGGAATGCTTTAGGTGGAATATTAAATTGTTCTGAATGCAGCTAAAAACCCTGAAAGATTCTGATTGCCTGACCCACACTGTAGAGATCATAGAACCTTGCCTGAGGAATTATGAATTTCAGAGAATCTTCCTGTTATGGCTATGATCAGAGCTCCCTAAAGATGGAGATCTGGTTTTCTTGTATGCTGAAGGGCACTTGAGAGAGACTGGTTTGTGTATCTAATTGATGAGAAAGGCCTAGTTAATAAATGTCCATAAATGTAGCCAACTTTATTGTAAGTCATGCTGCCCCCAAAATAGCCCTAAGAGTTGTACCTGACCAAATAACTTAGTCCAGTTTTACAGGACGTGAAGACTGAGTATTCCATCCCCAAACAATGCAATTTCAGTTATCTAAGTTTTTAATCCTGATTGGGATGAGAGAAGGCTGAGTGATAGAAGTGTCTGAATATGTGCTATTACTCCTCCTCGAACTCAGGGAAAAAAAGAGAAACTGGCAAAGTGAACATCCTATTTAAAAAAGAAAAAAGGAAAAGATGTGTTTCATTTGATCTTGAAAAACATTAAGTAGAAAAAAAGAACAAACATCTATTTTCCTTTAGAAAAGTGAAGACACAATCACCAAAATGAATGACCTCATGAGGATGCAGATACTGAAGGAAAAGAGTCATTTTCCAGGACCATTCATGACCAGCATTGGCACAGCTGAGAGCCATCCCCACACTCCTCAGATGCCTCCATCAACACCAAGCAGCAGTTTCTTAACCACGGTACGAGTTCCCTCTTCCCAATATGTTCCCCTTGCTACAATATAATGACAAGGATTAACACAACCTTGAAAGCACTTCTCACCAATCCCCTACTACATACAATGCTTTATTTAACCAAGTCAGTCATTTATTTATCAAGTGTGTATTTTGAGGTCCTATCCAAAATTAAAATTCTATTATTATCATCTCTATTCCATAGCAGGTATAATTAGATGTTTGTTTAATTTTATTTTTCTTTTGGCTTACATTTCTGTTTTCCCCTCAATACACCATGAAAATCATACCTTAAGGTAGAATAAGGTGGGCAGAAACAGAGCCAACCATAACACTATCACTGATTTTTTCCCTTTCATTTATTATAACTCAAACAATATCTTTAAAAATTTAGGAAAAAAAGATACATAAGCAAAAATAATTAACTTTTAACTATCAGAAATCTCTATCTAATGCCACATTTCAGTACATGGTCTTTCTGATTTTATACCTTTCATTATGTATATACAAAGAGTCTTATTTTCTGTCAAATCACACTCATATATTTTTCCATAACCCATTTTTTTATTAATATATCTTGAACTGCCATTCAGTCATACAATATAGATTTAAATTATTTTATTGTACCAGAAAAATTGCAGTTATTCCATACATTATAAAATGATCCTACATTATTTGGCTTTATGTTATTTCCAGGATTCTGTGTATTTACAACGAACAGTATAAGATCACATGCCTCTCAGATCTTTCATTGCCCTCATAGTAGCTTTATAATTATTTCCTTATGTCCTGTGCACCTTGTGTCAGGGTACTGATGTCATGGCTATTGTGAGGTGATTTGATACTAATTAACTTCATTGGGAATGGGTTTCCTAATGCTATGGAAAATTTGCCACATTGATGAGTTCATTAGAGTTAAATCCATCCGAGAGTTAAAGCCATCACTCACAGGTGGCCGATATAATCTTCCAGGTCAGGTCACATTGCTGGTCTGTGGAGGCAGCCATCTTGCCTCCATGTTCTGGTCTCTAAGACTCCCTTGATCCCTTCTTGCCTCCATACTTCATCTTCCAGATCAGGAACCTACCCTCCAATTCAAAGTACTCTTCTGCAACTCAGAAATAGTGCAGGCCACTGTGGAGACAGGAGGTTTAAAGTCCCCTCCTGCCTAATTTTCCAAGTCCATGACTCTTTTTAGTTCCTGCCGTTATTCAGATTGGACAGCCTCTAACCTGGACCCCTTCAGATTAGGGAAGTTCATGGAGTCTTCCAGTGGCTGCCTCAATGATGTTTTTGCAACACAGTGCTGCTTCATTGGAAAGGGCTTTGTGATTTGGGTCTTTAAAATGCCCCTATCTACTAGAATGAGTTCCAACTGAAATCTCATGAAATCTAAGGTTTGTGATTGAGACTATTCCTTACTCTGAGTGCTATTAATAGTGATTTTTTTCTCTATGTTTATTTGGTCGCTGTCATATTAGGCAGGAGGGGACTTTTCTTTAACCTCCTCTCTCCACAGTGGTCTGCACTATTTCTGAGTTGTAGGAGAGCACTTTGAATTGGAGGGGCTGCTGATCTGGAAGAGGAAGTATTGCGGCAAGAAGGGATCAAGGGAGACCTAGCGACCAGAACATGGAGGCAGGACAGCTGCCTCCACGGACCAGCAGTGCTCAATGTGACCTGACCTGGGTAGAAAGGAGTAAAATTGAGATTCTTTTAAAATCTCATCTCTTTTGGGAGTCACTTCATGGCAGCTTTGCCTTTACCCTCTGCTTCCCCATACCTCTTGATAGGGGATATGCCTTTTCTTTATGGGGTAATTCTTACCAAAAAGGAATATTCTTCCTTCCACTCTCATAAAACAATGACGATGATAAAATCACTCCTTAAATCTTTTTCATTTCTTCCGTTACCTAAATTATACTATCTCAGTGATCTCTGTCTAGTTTTCCCTACTTCACCCAGTTAAGGTGATACTTGATGACCAACACTGAGACTGGGATGACTCTCACTAGAGAGTGACCCTGTATTTCCTGTTTTAATTGTGCCTGTGCTTTGGTCTCTACATTCTAAGTTGAAACCAAGACTGAGGATTGGACCCGAAGAAGTTTCCATAGAAGACGGTGTCCAGAGTGACCTCAAAGAAGTGATGGTGCTGAATGCAACAGAATCATTTGTATATGAGCCCACAGAGCAGAAGAAAATGTTTCATGCCACAGTGGCAACTGAGAATGAAGTCTTCCGAGTGAAGGTTTTTAATATTGGTCTAAAGGAGAAGTTCACCCCAAAGAAGATCATTGCCATCTCAAATTATGTTTGCCGCAGTGGGTTCCTGGAGGTATATCCTTTAACAGTTGTGGTTGATGTGAATGCCGACCGAAAAATGGAGATCCCACAAGGATTGATTAGAAGTGCCAACATAACTCCTAAAATCAGTGATCTTCGCTCACAAACTAAAGGAAGTTTTGTGAATGGGGTGTTTGCGGTACATAAGGTAAGCCCATACCATTGTTTTATAAAGTTTCTCCTGCAACCCCAAATTTTTAAAGTCTTGTCAACTGGAGTTTGGTCAACTTACTCAACACAGGAAATCAACCCCTTCACCCCTCTCCCAGCACTAGAGATAACTGAATAGAGTTCATTTCAGGATATGGGGTACGTTATATCTCAACATTCCTCTTCTTAAGGTGTCACCATGCAAGTTATTTAGAAAGACAGTCACTAGGCCGGGTGTGGTGGCTCACGCCTGTAATCCCAGCACTTTGGGAGGCCGAGACGGGTGGATCACGAGGTCAGGAGATCGAAACCATCCTGGCTAACAAGGTGAAACCTCGTCTCTACTAAAAATACAAAAAATTAGCCGGGCATGGTGGTAGGTGCCTATAGTCCCAGCTTACCCGGGAGGCTGAGGCAGGAGAAGGGTGTGAACTCGGGAGGCAAAGCTTGCAGTAAGCAAAGATCATGCCACTGCACTCCAACCTGGGAGACAGAGCAAGACACTGTCTCAGAAAAAAAAAAAAAAAAGAAAGACAGTCACTAGGGAACTTGGCATTTTATTAGCTGTGATGATCTATTCACAGCCACCCTTGTTCAGGGCAGTGCAGTTTATATCAACACACATATCCTTAGAATTTTGTTTCTTTGAGTTCTGCTCCATCTGCATCAATGACAACTTAATTTAATTGTGAACAAAAGAGTTGCTCTCCCAAGCCTGAATCCTGATTGTGACAATCAGAGTAAGAAATCAAATAGACTGCTCTGCTTTAGAATGCAGCTATGTCTAACAGTTACCTAAAATTCTGATCATTTGGACTTCAAAGTGTTCTTGCCTCTTCTCATTCATTAATTCATCAGGAGATTGTTGAGCAACTGACTTCTGCATTAAATAATAAGAAAAATACGAAAGCAAAAAGACTAGAAAAGTCACATAGCTCAACTGTTCAATTTATAAATAGGGGCAATATAATGCAAAAAAAAAAAAAACTTGGTGAATTCTTAGGCTTACAGTGTGCCTTTTGGTTTCAACACATCATGTAAATATTATGCTTAGTGGATTTAACTTCTTGTTTGAAGTACTGTTTCATACTCCATTATATATGTCTTCTAGGGTGGCTTACTTTTAATTGTGCTGTTTGCTGTACACTCTGTTTAAATGACTGTACATATGTATGTGGTTGTAGAATTAATGAATGAAGTAATGAGCTACAAACCAGAACAGTGTGACTAGATGGATGATCTAGATTTGAGATCTGGGCAGATTGGCAAAGAGTGACTATATGGAGAAGAAAGAAGGAGTTACATATTGAAATTACAGTCTACTTAATGAGAACTCGCAACATTCTTTCTCAAACTTGTAAAGAGCCATGAAGAGCCTCTATTATCTGCTCTTGGGCAGGTGTGAAAGATATCTACCAAAGTAATCAGATTTTTCTGTATCCAGGCTCCTTAAAAAATCCCAGCTATGCTGATGTGGAAAGAGGAAAAATTAGTAATCAATTTTTTTTCCTAGAAAAACTCCAGCAGATAAATAAGTTCAACAAAAGAGGCTCAAGAGAGGACTGGAAAGGCAGGATTCACAGACCAAGTGTCTGAAGCTATTTGGTACCTGTCATTCAGAACCTCCAGCTCTATTTACTCTATCAAAGACCAAAGTTTCCAGAAACACCCTGTATTTCTCATAGATTGGAAAATTATTGATCCAGCTTCAGAAGATAAGTGTCAATTTTCTTTTGCAGAAAAATGTAAGGGGTGAATTCACTTATTATGAAATACAAGATAATACAGGGAAGATGGAAGTGGTGGTGCATGGACGACTGACCACAATCAACTGTGAGGAAGGAGATAAACTGAAACTCACCTGCTTTGAATTGGCACCGAAAAGTGGGAATAACGGGGAGTTGAGATCTGTAATTCATAGTCATATCAAGGTTGGAACTTTATGGGAACATCATTTTTCCAAAGTGGCAAATCATTTTGTTTATACTTTAAGAAAACTAGACTGCTACTATTACATGGAGAGTTTAGCAAGTGGGAAAGGAACAAAGTCTTGCACTTTACTGGGTGTAAACTTTCCATCATTGTTTTTGAAGAAGGATACTTGTAATCATAATAAAAAAAATTAGAGAGACTTTCAAAGGCTATAATACCTAAGTTAAATAAGAAAGAATTGGTTACTTTTACCACAGCATGGAGATAATTTAATAAGAATTTGGGTTTGATTAAGGCACATTTGTTTCAAATGCTGGCTCTGTGATTTTCTAGTTGACTAAAGATTTATCACTAGGAACCTCAAGTTCATCATTTGTGAAATGGGAGAAATATTGTCTACCACAGAGGGTCATCAACTTAGCTCACAGCAGCCCTAAATTACCAAGAATGCATCTGAGCAAATCAGATCACAAAGGTACCTGCCTTTAGTGAGATAGATACACTGGTTTACATCTGACAGAGGTAGTTGGGTCTACATAACAAAGTTCATGCTTTTTGCCACACTGACACACACATACATGTGGGATTCTTGGAACACTAACAAAGGCTAATATTGGAAGGCAAACAGTTCAAAACAAAGGCTGACATATTCAGGCACACACATGCTCTCAGATTGCTCCAGTTCTCGAGAACATCAGTCAAACATTCCAAACCTTCTTTGACAGCAATTGCACCAGGAATACCTTTTGTACTCTCTTCCTTCCTTTCTGCCCAATGAAAACCTTCCCCTTAACTCTAGTCATTAGGTGCACCAGCTCCTTTCTCTCTTCTGTTGTTCCCTGACATCTCCTGCTCTTTCACTTGCACTCATGCTAAGTAGGAGTGATTATCTCATTTCACAGTCCCAATTAAAGAGAGAGGCATGACTCAAAGGTCAAGAATTTATTAAAGGAGACAGATGACAGTGAGAAAAGAATCATTTAGAAAGGAATAGGGGAAGAGATATGGTGCATGGGGAGGAGATACAGTGTGACTGAAGAGAGAAATGTGGGATCACCAGCATCTCAACTGGTCTGTCTTTATCTCTTTCTCCTTCAAGGTCATCAAGGCCAGGAAAAACAAGAAAGACATATTCAGTTCTGATTCAAGTATGGAAACTTCACCAGACTTTTTCTTCTAAAATCTGAATGTCATTGATGGTAATGTTTATGGAGATAAGGTCTAAGTGCCTAAAAAATGTACATATACCTGGTTGAAATACGACACTATATATACACACCACTATCATATATACCAGTTGTTAATCCTATGGAATGGGGTATTGGGAGTGCTTTTTAAATTCTTTAAATTCTTTATAGTTTTTTTTTTTTTTTTTTTTTTATAAAATGGCATATGTTGCATCTTCAACTTCTATAATTTGAAAAAAAAAAATAAACATTACCTTTTTTGTGAAAGGAAATTCTTCCCCAGCAGTCTTTTTAATCCATCCATGAGTTGCTTAAAAGCAAATAGTTTGTGGTCTGCAAATCAGGGTGGGGCACACAGGCCTCAAGCAATATTTGGATTTATACTTTGGGTGTGATCTTTACAGGGTAAAGCCCTGGTCAAGAATGAACAGGCTGTGTTCTGCTGAAAGAAACCAGGCTGAAGGGGTAGGTAGGGTGAAATCCAGCTTGTGGTTCAGTTGCCAAGCGCTGTGTTATTGTTTTAGCCCAGAGCAGTAGATACCTTTTCAGAATTGGTCTCCTGGAGGGGGCATATTTGGATAAATTTTCTGCCAAATAAGGTACCTTCTGGTGATGTGCATGAAGGCACTTGTCTGTGTTAGAGGAATATCTGGGCCTGCTGATGTGAAATATCTGGCTTTATGCATTTCCTCAAACACCGACTGCTCTTCAGGCACTTTCAAACCATATTTCCTTTTCTCACAATCCACTATAGTGATCTGATCCATTAGAAAGCTACCCTAGGAAGAGCTGCATTATGCAAACACTGAAGATAATTAATTTTATTTAGAACAGAATAGAATAGCAGAAAGTACGTATCTAAAACTAAAATTTAGCTAAATTTATTGATTATATATTTGGTACCTGGTACTTTGCAATTATTTTGTGACATGTAATCTTCATATTAGTTCTAGAAGGTTGATTGTTTTCTCCTCTTTACTCACCCTGTAATATGTGACAAAGACGGAATAGAAAGGCAAAGTCACTTTCTTAATAACCCTTAGATGGTAAATTAGAGAGCTTGATTTAGAACCCAGGCTGTTGTTCTCGTTTGGGGTGTGTGCGTGTTAGGAGACGGGTGTAGGGATGTGGTGGAAGCTGTGAGGGACGGAATGGGGAAGTCTACTGTTGCAGGACTTTTCCTTAGTTCAGGTAAACATGGGAGTCCTTATCATGTGGCCATGAAAAGTTAGGCTCACAGACAATTTGAAGTGTGAGGAGGGCAGAGTTTATTGGGTGAAAAGGAAAGAGGGAAATGGTCCCTCTGCAAAGCCAGACTCCCTGCTGGTGTGCTTCCCACCTCGCAGTTTGAATTTCAGGTTTCACCCAGGAAGAGGAGGGGCCGGGCTCTTCCCCACTGCAAATGGCACAAACTTATGTGGCTCCACCCCAGTGGACACTCCTCTCAGTGTACAGGCTGGAGTTTCTCTGGGGACGCCTTTCCCACCTGGCTGTCTCATTGCCCCGTCTAAAGAAGTGCATCTAACTGCCATTAGAATAAGGATAAGGATGAAGACCGATCTCAACTGCTTCCTGCTGACAGGGGGCGCTATTTTGGCAAAACAGCAGTCAAAGTCCCTTAGAGGCCTATTTAAGGGTTCCCAGCAGAAGGGGCCATTGTCCGCCTCTCCAGTTGCATGACTGTTTGGAGTCTGATGGCCTGGGAAGAAGAGACAAACTGTATTATCAGAAAACATGTATCTAAACAAGGGGAGGGGTATTGACAGCTCAAAAATCCTGAGGCCTTTTATCACTTTGCACAAGGAGAGGGAGGCCACAAGCCCAACTGGTTTAAAAAAAAATTAAAAAAAAAAAACAAAAAAACTTTACCCTTTAGCCGGCATGTTGGGCTTCTGGGTTCCCTTCCCCTGAGCTCCATCCTAAGCTGACCAGTTTAAGGTTTGGGAAATTAACTCTTCCCAGTTTGCAGGATGCATCTGACGGGAGTGTCCCTTAGTACGGAGACACAATTGCCTATCAGTGAAGAGAGAACTGAGGGGGAGAAAGGAAAAATGAAAGGTGTTTTTTCAAAGGAGTCCTAAAGGTTCAGGATGCTTCAAAAGGGGTACAGACTGAAAATTAATGGTTACTCATCTAGAAAGAGGGGAGCAGGCATCCCTGGTTCCCATCTCTTCCTAGCAGATACCCGGGGTACATGAGGAAGAGAAGGAAGAGCATCCTCTTTCCCTATTCCATCCGCACATCCCCAAGTCCCAGCAACCTTGGCAGGCACCACCATGGGTGGTAAAGCGGTTTGTACCCATGAAGCAGGGGGGCCTAGGGGATAGGAATTATCTGTTCTACCCATGTACACCCTACCTCCCCTGCTGTCAATAGCCTTGATTCCCTAGATCTCATTTATGAATTGAGTTTGGGACAAAAATGTGTCTTGAGGGATGTTGCATGGACTCCTTATCATAAGCCGAATGCTAAACTGAAATTGTGGAATTGAGTCCTCCTGCAACAAGGAAGAGAAAAGGATGTCTTGTGACACACCTAGATAACTGGTGGCTATAGTTATGCTTGCTAGGATTTGGGTGCATGGTGCTTGGCTTTGGTTAGCTCCTTTGATCTTACTTTCCCAAAAAGGAAACTTTCACATGATGGGCATCCTATTTATTCCCATCACCTGGCAGGATTTTGCAGGATTGTTGCTCAGAACTAGGATGCTGATCGAGATTTTAACATTACCCATACCTTTTGTACTTTCGGAGCTGTAGCTGGAGCTTGCTGGTTGGTTCACAGGAACAAGCAAGGTTCACCTAAAATGTAGGTAAAAACTTAAAAACAACTAATGAGTTTAGAATTTAATGGCAAATGTATGATAAGTTTTGAAACACAATTTCTCTCTCTCCATTCTCATTTTTGGAAAACAAAAACAAAAACAAAAAACAACAACAATAAAAAACATAAATCATGATAGGACTGAGTTGTTTGCAAAATAGATTGTAGTCTTACACTTGGTCTGATTATTTGCATAAAGTGCAAGAAGAATAATTATTTCTACATAGGCCTTTTGGATTGGATTTGATGGAACTCTGTTTCACAAGGAGTCTCAGATAAGACCTTTTAAAGCCAAGCCCAGTTATAGGTTTGTATCCTCAAATGCCTGTGAGGTGAGTGATTCTCTTAAGGTCCCAAGATAAACTTGGAGTTCTTGGACCTGTTAGAAAGTGACATTCTTAGGCTGGGCACAGTGGCTCATGCCTGTAGACCCAGCATTTTGAGAGGCCAAGGCCGGTGGATCACTTGAGGTCAGAAGTTCAAGACCAGCCTGGCCAACATGGTGAAACTCTATCTCTACTAAACATACAAAAATTAGCCAGGTGTGGTGGCACATGCCTGTAGTCCCAGCTACTTGGGAGGCTAAGGCAGGAGAATTGCTTGAACCCGGGAGGTGAAGGTTGCAGTGAGCCGAAATCATGCCACTGCACTCCAGCCTAGGTGACAGAGCAAAATTCTGTCTCAAAAAAAAAAAAAAAAAAAAAAAAAAATGGAGTGTGAGATGAAGCTGGCCTCCTTGACCTGGGGAGGGAGAGACTCCATGGGGCCATGGCAGAAAACACAGCCAGATGGGAGGATGAGGTAGGAGAATGGCATAAACCCAGGAGGCGGAGCTTGCAGTGAGCTGAGATCCGGCCACTGCACTCCAGCCTGGGCGACAGAGCGAGACTCCGTCTCAACAACAACAACAAAAACAAAAACACAGCCAGCCACCTGGAGCGCCTTGGGCTCAGTGTGCCAGCCTCAGCAGGGAGGGGAGGGTGGTGAGGAGCCACTGCTCACTCGTTCATCTGTAAAAAGGAAGTAAAAGGCCATGGAAACTGAGATCAACTGTTCCGACCCCTGGAAGCAACGAGGGTGGGGGCATGATTTCCCCTATCCTCAGAAGTCTGAGGATGAAAGGCTCAGAAAGGAGAGGGAAAAAGTTTCCTTGGTCTGCATCTCACTAACCAATTCTCAAGCCCCACTTTGGGCACCAAAAATGTGGGACTTTTCCTTAGTTTAGCTAAAGACAGGGTCCTTATCACATGGCCATGAAAAATTAGGCTTACAGACAACTTGAAGCATGAGGAGGGCAGGGTTTTTTGGGTGAAAAGGAAAGGAGGGAAACAGGGATGGTCCACAAAGCCAGAGTCCCTGCTAGTGCACCTCCCGCCTCACAGATTGAATTCCAGGTTCCATCCAGGAAGAGGAGGGGCCAGCCTCCTCTCCATTGCAAATGGCGCAAACTTATGTAGCTCCATCCCATTGCACACTCCACCCAGTGTGCAGGCTGGAGTTTCTCTGGGGACCCCTTCCCATCTGGCTCTCTCACTACTGTGAAGGTCCAAAGCTATCAATGCCCAATAAGGAAAAGAGGCATTAAAGTTTACCATTGTGGTCTGCATCAAAGAGTGAAATAATAAAAATATACTGTTTTACACTACCTTTCTGCTTATGTGTCTTTCATTATAGTAGGCTTAGATGCCAATTAGTCATTTTTATATTTTTTTGCCCAATGCTATTCTAATATGTATACACACACACACACACACACACATTTATCTGTGTATGTATATGTGTGTGTATATGTGTTTAAGATTATCTTACTCATTTTGGGAAACCATATTCTGAAGAAACTTCAGATGCTAGAGAAGCCAGTTTTCTCACCTACAGTGAGAATACTGAAGTTCAGAGAGATTGAGTGAAGTGGTCAAAATCACAGTATCACTCAGCTAGTAAGGAACAGACATCATCCTAAGATGTCATAGACTGCTAAAACTGCCTCTAAATTCAAATTTGACTTAATGAACACTAAGAAAAGGACAGCTTTATACACAGGTGATGTTTGTATTCTCAGCTAGTCTAATATTTCATATGCATATCACTTGATGTAAGCTTTCTGTAATTGCCTATTCTTGAGTATGTGGATGATGGTGATTTGGAGTTAGTGTCATTTAGGAGGGCTACTACATCCTGGCCTTTGCTTACTTTCCTTAACATCATGCTGATTCCCCTTCGAACTGTACATTCTAAGGACAATTTATGTTTAAATGAATTAAGAAAAACATTACCCTACCCTCTGCCCAAAATAATTTGCCTCTTCAATTTTGTTTTCACTTAAATAGCTTCATCCTCTGATGCCTTGACCACGCTGTGTCATATTTTTCCACCTTACCACATATCAGAGCTTCTCCATGGGACTCAAATCAAGTAGATGAGAAGCTGAAGCTTCCCCTAGATCTGTAGTGTGTAGACCAGAGAGGACAGAACAACTCATAGAGATGCTAATCTGTCCTCATAAACATTTTACAGACCAGTTTGTACCAAGTGGTTTTAAGGTATGCAATAGCGCTAAAGCCGACATTTTAGGTTAAATACCTGTATGTGGAATTACTGGGTCAAATAATATGAACATAATTACTAATGATGTTGCCAAACTAATATTTCAATTAACACTTCTGAGGACATTTTCCTTAATCATATCATCACATTCACAAATCCTGGACATTATTAACCTAACGGATAAGGAATATTCATTGTTTTAAAGTCCCTGATTTCTGTGGGTCTCTTTAAAAAGTGTCATCTTTCTTATTTATTTTAAAAGCAATAGGTATTTATTCCAGAGAAATAAAAAAAAATCAACAGAATATCAAAAACATCCATAATTCTATCTTCCAATTTGATGCATGTTTTCCATGTTTATCATGGCATAATCTACAATCATACTTACTCTTATTAATGGAAATTTCTGTGAATTTTTACAAATGTATGTAGTCATGAAACTACCACAAAAGATAGAGAATAGTTTCATCATGACAAAAATTTCCTTCCTGCTGCTTTGTTGCCAGCCTTCCTCTCAACTCCAAGCTCCTAGAAACTACTGATCTAGTCTTTACTATACTTTTGCCCTTTACAGAATGTCATAAAATGAAATCAAAAATGTAGACTTTTGAGTCTGGCTTCTTTCACTTAGAGTAAAGATCTCTCCATGTAGATGTGTGTGTCAGTAGTTACTCCTTTTTATTGCTGAGTACAAGTCAATTATGTGGATCTACAAAAGTTTGCTTATTCAATTTTCAGGTGAGGGATAATTGAGTTTTTTACATTTTTGCATAATTACAAATAAACT
This sequence comes from Piliocolobus tephrosceles, assembly GCF_002776525.5. Lineage (NCBI taxonomy): Eukaryota > Metazoa > Chordata > Mammalia > Primates > Cercopithecidae > Piliocolobus > Piliocolobus tephrosceles. The sequence continues at coordinate 96,531,406 of NC_045434.1, forward strand.
TTCATGAATATTTACATGTAGATTTTTGTGTGAACATACACAATTATTTCAAGTGGATAAAAAAACTTAGAGCAAGCTTGCTGTGTCATGTGGTAAGCGTATGTTTATAAGAAATGTCCAAACTCTTTTCTAAAGTGACTGTAAGACTTTTCATTCCCACCAGCAATACGTAAGAGTTTCAATGGCTCTGTATCCTCCTCAGACCTTAGCATTGTGGATGCATATTAAGTTTTTTAAAATGGACAAACTCTTTTGCATAAAGGTTATACCATTTGACATTTCCAACAGCAGTGCACGACAGTTTCAGTTTTTCCAAATCTTTGTCAGCATTTGGTATGGGTAATCTATTTTAATTTTAGCTGTTCTAATAAATGTATAATGGTATCTCACTGTAGTTTTAGTTTCCATTTCCTTAAAGATGAATTATGTTGAGTGTATTTTTATGTGCTTATTTGACACCCACATATCATCTTTTTGCCCATTTTAAACATTTAACTGGTTGTTCTGCAATTATTGAATTTTGAGTGTTCCTTATAAATTCTGGATAGAGGATCTTTTGGTTTTTCGAGACAGAGTCTTACTCTGTCACCCAGGCTGGAGTCCAATGGTGTGATCTCAGCTCACTGCAACCTCTGCCTCCCGGGTTCAAGTGATTCTCCTGCCTCAGCCTCCCGAGTAGCTGGGATTACACACGCCCATCACCACGCCTGGCTATTTTTTTTTTGATTTTAGTAGAGATGGGGTTTCACCATGTTGGCCAGGCTGGTCTCAAACTCCTGACCTCGGGTGATCCACACACCTCGGCCTCCCAAAGTGTTGGGATTACAGGCGTGAGCCACTGTGCCTGGCCTGGATACAGGGTCTTCAGCAACTATGTGACTAACAAATATTAAGCCACAATCTACTGTTTGCCTTTCAATGCTCTTAATGGTACCTTTTGAAGAACAGAAGTTCTTCATTTTGATGAAGTTCAAATTATTAAGCATTTATGTTATATAGATTGTGCTTCTGTTGTGATATCTAAAAAATCTTTAATCTTTGCCTAGACCAAGATCACACAGATTTTCTCCCATGTTTTCTTCTAGAAGTTTTATGGTTTTAGATGTTTATGAAAAGCCAATGATCCGTTTGGACTTTATTTTTGTATAAAGAGTGAGGAATGGCTCAGATTTGTTTTTTTAAGTACAGGTATCTAATTGTTCTTGTACTTTTTTTTAGTCTTTTCTCCATTGAACTGTGTTTGTACTTTTGTAGAAAATCAATAGACTGTAAATTTACAAGCCTAGTTTTGGCTTTCTAGTTTTCCATTGGGCTTTATGCTTATTCTTTCTCCAACAACACAAATTGTCTTATTATTTATATACCTTTTAAAATATTTCTAAATCATTGCCCTATGGGACAAAATATACATTTTTAATTATGCAGTATCTACTTTCAAATAATACTGTGCTGCTTCACATGTTGTACAGGATCTTCTAACAGTATACTCCTAATTCTTCCCTCTTGTATTTTGTGCAATTGTTGTCATGTAGTTTACGTTTAAATTTGTATAAACATATAATACATTGATAAAGTATTTTTGCTTGAGACAAGGGATTGACAAACTAAATGAGATAGTGGGACTGTAATGAATGAGAAACAGATGTTTATTGTGATCATCTGTTGATATTCTGAATTTGTTTATCCAGCAATTATCCTATCCTAATTTGGTGGAGAGAGGAGCCTGTGAACTGCTGCTCCCAGGTAACTTACAATCTGATTGAAGAGGATGTATCACGTATTCTTCAATTAAATGCTGCTTAGACCAGTTGGCTTGAATTGGTCCTTTTTATTTCTCTATGTTTTTTTACTGGCCTTAATAACCTGGATGGAGAAAAAAAAAATGCAGTCTGAGATGCGGTCAGTGAGTGGCCCCTCCTCTGTTTGCAGTCACTATGGCCTTCTAAAGTGTATGTCATCTTCTGATAAAATTATTTTGTTCCCACCCTTCTAATACATTGGTCTATCTTGGATCATACTCCCAAAGTGATTATCTGACCTGAGAAATACACTCCAACTTAGCAAGGTCATATATGCATATTTCTCAAGTCTTGGCCTCCACTCCTACAGAGACAGCAGGCAGTGCAACTGACACCTGAGACTTGGGGAAGAGCACCAAGTAGTGGCAGGAGATGGGTAGGAGGGTGTGGTGGAAGGTCAAGAGTAGGGGTTTACATGGACTCAAGTGCCCTGAACTATGGTAGGTGCAGGCGTGGTGGGACTGGCTAGGGAAATGTGTCCTCAAAGTGTCTATTGTCTGTCTACTTTCAAAGACATTACTCAGAATGACTTTTCCAACTCTGGGCAAGGTTTCTGCTTTAGACTTGTAGTGTTACTGAGGAGCTCTTTCTTGGGCTCTGTGTGCATAACAGTATGCACCTCTGCCTTGAAAAGCCCATGTTCTCTTAACTGTGTATCTAGAATACGTGTTTCCTAAGAGGGAGGTTCCTCAGTTCTGGGAGATGGACGTGTACTAAATATCAATGTCTTTCATTCCATATCCTGTTCAATGGCTCCAGTCCAGCTTTCTGACAGAAAGCAAAAAATATCACCCCCTTGGAGAGCTGACTTTGCTCCATGCAGTTCCCACCTTTATGATGCTATGAACTCCAGATGTCAGCTGTAGTTTTTCTCCACTTTTTGACAGTGTGAAGAATGTAAGTCGAACCTTATCTCCTTCCTTACATTTCACTGTGTCCTCGTTTCTAACCACCAATACTTCCATTTCCCCAGTCTTGTCACTTAGGTCAAATAATACATTTTTCTTCTTTTCTGTTACCTGTGAAAGAAAATCAACACCCAGCCTCTGATAATCTGATTAAGGAATACCACATCAGTCACACATCAGACATGCCAGAAGAAGGCTCTAAAAAGAAATACAGTTAATTCTTGAACAACACAGATTTTACCTGTGCAGGTCCATTTATATGGGAATTTTCCTCTGTCTCTGCCACCCCAAGACGGCAAGACCAACCCTCCTCTTCCTCCTTCCTCCTCAGTTTACTTAACATGAAGACAGCGATGAAGAACTTTATGATGATCTACTTCCACTTAATGAATAGTCAGTATATTTTTTTTTATAATTTTCTTAATGACATTTTTCTCCAGCTCACTTTTTAAGAATATAGTGTATAATATGTATAACATAAAAATGTGTTAAGTGCCTCTATGCTGTCTGTAAGGCTTCTGGTCAAGAGTAGTCTATTAAGTAGTTAAGTTTTTGGGGAGTCAAAAATTATATGCAGATTTTTGACTGCTCGGGGTCAGCAGCCCTAATCCCTTGTTCAAGGGTCAACTTGAAGAAAAAGTTTCTGCTTTGAAACTAGCAGGTATATATCTAATAGATGTTAGCAAGTTCACACAGAGGAGGCAGACGTGTCTTACTTAGAATATGCTGTCTCCTATGCCCATCTTTCCAGTCCCAAACTCCCTTCCTTTAGGAGGAGGCCAGGGTGGCCCATAGAAGCAACAACTGCTGGATAGAGAGGATGGAGCTTCTCCAGGGCCAGTAGCCAGATTAGTCAGGGGAAAAAAGAAGACCCTGGGGTTGGAAGAGAGCTATTTTTTTTATTTTTTTATTTTTTGAAACAGAGTTTCGCTCCTTCACCCAGGCTGGAGTGCGATGGTGCAATCTTGGCTCACTGCAACCTCCACCCCACTGGGTTCAAGCGATTCTCTTGCCTCAGCCTCCAGAGTAGCTGGGATTATAGGCCCCTACCAATACACCCGGCTAATTTTTGTATTTTTACTAGAGACAGGTTTTGCCACGTTGGCTAGGATGATCTGGAACTCTTCAACTTTAGTGATCCACCCGCCTTGGCCTCCCAAAGTGCTAGGATTACAGGCATGAACAGCCGTGCCCAGCCTGAAGACAGCTATTTAAAACAACAAGTCCAGGAGAGACATGAGGTAATGATGCAAGACCCAGCCGAGAGTCTAGTAAGTAATCAAAGACAAGAAATAATTCACAGTCAAGTCTAGATCAAAAGGAAACAGGAGGTTGGTCAGTTATTTAGGAGATTGATCGTATTTTAGCTTTAATTTTATGGACTAAATCAATATATGTTAGTGGCCAGATTAAAAGCTGAAAACTGGGATAAAGAACATGACCTTCCTATCCAAGGTCATTTTACACTTGAGTTTTCCAGGAGGACTGGAGAGTCTTCCTATCAATTCCTTCTAAAACTAACCCAGGGCAGCAGAGGTTGTTCTGAGGCTCTGAATGCAGGTTCCCTCTCTATGGTTCTTCAGGTCCTGCCCTAGACCAGAAAAAGTCATTCCACAAGGCTAGTTCCCTGAGGCTCAGAGTCATAATACTTTATTATTTCTCACTTCTATTAACTCTCCTCAAGGAGCACCTCTGTCCGGCCACCCCACCATCTGGGAAGTGAGGAGGGCCTCTGCCCGGCCGCCCCACTGTCTGGGAAGTGAGGAGGGCCTCTGCCCGGCCGCCCCACCGTCTGGGAAGTGAGGAGCGCTGTGCAACCTTCCAAGTGTGAAGTGACAGCCTTGTACGTGATCTTTTCTGTCTTCCCCAAGTTTGCATTTTCGACATTAAAGTTTACTTCTAATTAAAAATAAATAAATAAATAAGTCTCCTCAAGCTAACTCTTTCTTCTGTTTTCTTCATTTAATCACAGTTCTTTAATCCTGCCTTGCATATTGGTTTTTCAGGTCAATTAATCTGGTTGATTATTCAACTACACTTATTTTGCATTCACAACAATAGTCACTTAAAATAAAGATAATACGGACAACGCACAAAAATAACGCAGAAATAAAAATTATGTGAATGAACTAATTCCTTTTTCAGAGGCTACTGGGATAAGAATAAGTTGAAACAGGATTGTGACATTTTTGACAATAAAAACAATTTTTGAGTTTTTGTATGAATTTTGGCATGTTAACTCTGCAGTTCTTTAGAACTTTGTATTTTTTTAGTTTGTCTATATAGAAAGACATTAAAACCATTTCTAAAGTCTCTTTAAGATCAGATGGAAAATACGTTATTCTTACTAATCAATATGAAATTAGATATGAAAACTTACCTTCTGGACTACAAACAACCCATTCACAATTGTTCCAAGGGGCTGAGTTTGAAGCGTGTTGATCTTTGGGGTTTCACCAGCTTTTCTGATAATGTTCAGCGGGACATTAACCTTTTGGTCAGATTTAGCATCTAACACACATGAGGTGCTATTTACCTCTAAGAAACCACTGTGCTGATAATATCTTGATATTATAATCATTCTCTTTGGAATGAATTTATCTTTCAGCAGTGTATTAAAAACTTTTACAAAGAAGAATTCCTTCTCTGTAGCCACTGTAGCATGAAACATCTCTTGCTTGCCTTCTTGGGTCTCAAACGTGAAGGGCTTTGTTGCTTTCAGTACCATAACTGGCAAACAGTCTTTCTGAAACCCTTCTCTGATAGATTCCTGCTGGGCCACCCTCTGTTTCTGCTCAGGCTGAAGACAAGAGAAGAAAGATATCAGCTGTGAGTCAAAAAGGTACTATTGAAAGGAACTTCCTTCACCCACAGTGCTAAGCCTCAGGAAGCCACAGAAGACAGGTGGAATCAAGGGAAGAGACACAGAAGGGATAAGAAGAGACTTGAGGCCTAGAATGATCTAGATGGAACAGAGAGTGCAGAAGGAAGATTTCAGCTCCTGTATTCAGATAAGACGGTGTAACATGTTTTGGAGGTAGGATCCCTGAAACTAAATCCTTGCTTTGCCATGCGCTATATAAAAAGACTTCATCAGATTTCTGAAATATTTCTAAGCCTCGGGGTAAATCTGATAAATCTGATTCCATCTTCTATGATTCCATTCGGGCATAATATATCCTTATTTCTCTATCCAATACTGTCCTAAACATTCTTTTTACTCTGGTATAAAAGTGAGGGAGCTCAGTGACCTGCACAGGGCTCCCCAAATTCCTAGGGAGGTGTTGTACGTAACAAAATGTAGATTATGTTTAATGTGAGTTAAGGGGGAGACCTAGGTCAGAGATCTTACAAGTGAGTTAAAGGAGAAATTTAAAAGGAGAATTCATACTACATTAATGGATTTACCCTTAAATAATGAATTATGCACTAAGGTTTACATTTCAAAAATGCATCTTATTATTTGAAATTATAAAAAAAGAAATAATTTAAATATCTAAAAAGTAGATTTAGTTAAACAAAATATGGTATAGTCAGAAATAGATTACTATGCAAATATTAAAAATGCTTTAGAGAAATAATATGATAAACTGTTATAACTGACTCAATACAGGGAAAGGTCCTAAACAGATAAAAAATCTCTTTCTTTTTGGATAAATAAGTAGTTAAAGCACACACACAAACACAATACAGAGATATTTACCAACATCAATATATTTTTTTCCTAGATGATACAATTATAGGTAATTTTATTCGCTTCTCTGTGTTTTTTATTTTTCTGAATTAACAGAGATAAGATACCTTTTTTGGTTTGTTTTGGGAGAAAATACTACTTTTTAAAAGCAACTTGCCATCTAGAACCAAATGGAAACACAGGGAAAAACAAACAGAGGCATAAAAAGTCAAGTGTAGGAGTCTCTGAAGGCTGTCTCTGATGTGACCTGAAGCTTGGGCCAGTGGAGCTTGGGCCAGTAAGGGGCCCTGATGGGCAGTATAACTGATTGCATTTGGATCAATGCAGGGAAAGGTCAGCTCCACTGAGTTCCACTACAAAAGTCCTTCTCTTTGGTCCATGTATCTTTAGTTGAGTCTTCCAGACTGAATAATGCATATTTTCATTACTGGTGATGGAATCACACCATTTATACTTGAACCTTGTTTTCTGAAAATCCAGAAGTTTCTGGGCCAAACCCAGAGGAAATGGCTCCTCTAGACAAAGAGAATGAAGTATGTGTCATCAGTTTCTAGAGCTCACACAGTTATAAAATGGTGTAACACCTGCTTCACAGGAAATGAAATTGCATGTGTGGTGGATTCTGTGTTGGGCCTTTCCGATATTGCCTGCCACTTCCTCAGGACTAAAGTAATCATTCTCATCAATGAGACTCTCCAGGCACTACTCTCTCAGCTAAACGGGGCCACCTCACCTTGTCCATGCAGGTGTATTAAGGGCTTTTTTACATTACTTTTAAAAAGCAATTTGCTGTCAAGAACTAAGGGAAAATACAGGGGAAAACGAACAGAGGCATGCCAGGTCGAGTGTAAGAGTCTCTGCATTGGATCTCTGATGTGACCCGGAGCCTGGGCCTGTGCAAACCACAGGCTCCCCCACAAATCTTGGGAGCCCTGAAAGGCATTCTCAGCTCCTGAGCTCCCTGTGGGGTAGGCCAAGGCCTCTATTGCAACTACATTGGACTTGACATTCTTCCTCTTCTACTCCTTTCACTTCCTCACAGATATTAATTCTGAAAGTGTTCTAAAATAGACTTCCTGTAAACAACTGTCTATCTCAAAGTTTTCTTCTTATAGAATCCAAACCGTAACGGAGTGTTAATGTGTCCAGGCCCTGACAGAGATTAGAAGCTCAACAGGTGTTTAATCTGATTAATCAGACGTAGTTCTTGTTTTTGTGACTCAGAGTGCTTTTCACACTGTGGCCTTAATTCCTTTATTTGCATGCTGTGAGACAAAGAACAGAGAACAATGTGGGAAATAACAATGACAGTGATGCTCTTACAAGGACAAAGACCACTCCACTCTCCTCATCCTACCTTAACATGAGGAGAGACTTTTGGTGCAGCACGTTGCTTTGTGACATCATTTCTGATGGCTGCAGATGCAGCAGGACTCATTTCAGCTTGACTTAGTGGCTTTGGTTTTGTTACCAATTTGTATTTCTTATCAACTGATTAAAAAATGAAAGACATGGACAATAAGCATATAAACATATGAGCAATGCACATTTTCAAATGTCACCAGAAATAAATACTAAAACCATATTAAGGTATCTTTAAGAGCAGTTAATTTTTCTCAAGAAAAAAAAAAAAAAAAAATCTTATTTTAAAGTGAAAGAAACTGGACCTGGCACAGACACCTGTAATCCCAGCACTTTGGGAGGCCAAGGCTGGAGGATCGCCCGAGGCCAGGAGTTTGAGGCCAGCTTAGTCAACATAGGGAGACCCTATCTTTATAAAAAATATTTTCAAAATTAGCCAGGTGCAATGTCACATGTTTTTAGTCTCAGCTACTTGGGAGGGTGAGGCAGGAGGATAATTTAAGCCCAGGAGTTCAAAGCTACAGTGAGTCGTGATCACACCACTGCACTCCAGCTTGCATGACACATTGAGACCCTCTCTGTCTCAAAAAAAAAAAAAAAGACAAGAAACAAAAGAAACTATGAAGTCTTAGTCTTAACTTGGTATAACACTTTGGAAAATGGTTTGGGACACTATTTATTAAAATTCAATATCTACTTACCTTAACATCCAGTAATTCCATTCACAGGTGTACAGTCAAGAGAAACACACATACAAATACAAACATACAAAGATAAGTACATAAGGCTTATAATAAATATTCATAGCAGCATTTTTCACAATGGCCTCAAATGACTAAAATAACAATAAAAAATAGACCAATTCTCTCTCTCTATATGTATATGTATATGAGTTTATATGTGTATGTAATTATCAATGAAATGGAATCTTATGTAGTAGTGAAAATGAATAAACTGTTGCTATGAAACAAGGGCTGATTTCTTTTTTTTTTTCTTTTTTTTTTTTTTTTTTTGAGGTGGAGTCTCACTCTGTCACCCAAGCCGGAGTGCAGTGGCCCAATCTTGGCTCACTGAAACTTCCACCTCCCAGGTTCAAGTGATTCTTCTGCCTCAGCCTCCTGAGTAGCTGGGATTACAGGCTCACGCCGCCATGCCTGACCAATTTTTGTAGGTTTTTAGTAAAGATGGGTTTCACCATGTTGGTCAGACTGGTCTTAAACTCCTCACCTCGTGATCCGCCTACCTCAGCCTCCCAAAGTGCTGGGATTACAGGCATGAGCCACCGGACCTGGCCACAGATTTCTAAGTATGTTCTACAAAGCCTTGCCTTGTCCTTCTATTGAGGGGACCCCATCCTGCCCTCTGAAGACTCTCTGTACTCCAGCCATACTGGCCTTCTTTCAGTCCTCAAGCAAGTCAACACCTGCTGTCACAGGGATTTTCACGGTGTTCCCTCTGACTGAAGGTACCTTCAAGTCCTATGCATTTTTCAGAGCTTAGTGCAAGGGTCACTTCCCTATGGAACCCACTTTGACCAACACCAACTCTGACTCCTGGCTTATGTTAATGCTCCTTTGACACATGCTGCTGAAGAATCATCTTCCTTTCCATTAGAGCATTTGTCTCAGTTAATTACACTCATAAATTTGCCTGTAAGAAAAATATCTACTTTCCCTTTAAAGTATAAGCTGTATAAAATTTGGATTTGTTTTTAACACCCTGTTTTATCATAAGAACCTAAAAGCTTTCCTTGTACCTACTAGCAATTCAATAGATATTTACTGAATGGATGAAGAAATGGATGGATGGGTGGCATGTTGGCTCCTCACTAAGGCCTACAAAATGCAGTTGTATACTCTGGTTGGGCTCCTCCATGTCTATGGTCAGGTTATATGTTATTGTGAAAAGCCAACTCCTAGTCCTGATTTTTAAAAAGACCATGTAACAAGATGGTCGTGTTTGATGACTTAAGGCACTCTCAGGCAGAAGAGGGCCTGAGAAATTATTAGATGTCATTTCTGATAGAATTTGAACAACTCTGGGCTGAAATAGCAAGGCAATCACTTTGATTTTACTAAAAAGAGAAATGATACTGTTTTATGAGGTAGTAGGTACTCTGTCATTACCTTTCAAAGACCAGAAAGTGGTTGACTGTCTGACAGGGATATTGTAGCAGGATCTCTGCTCTAGAAAGAAGTTACACTAACCTTCCAATGATAAGTTAGTTCCATGCAACTGGTTTCAGAAAGGTATGCAGATAAAGTCTCTCTTCTATGTTCACAGCATCGGCGAGAAAACAGCATCAAGGAGGCCAAGGGAATCAACCTACCATTCTACCACATCACATCAGCCATATTTCATCTCACACACAGTGGTACCAATATTTGTGGACAAGCTTGTCTGCCCACTATAAATCTCTCATTTGCCTTAATAATCGGGTGTACATTGTTACTGATTATCTCATTCATCATTTTCAGCATTTTATTTTAATCTTGCAGGACTTCTGTAGACCGTGATCACATTTTCTCTTAGCTTCCTTTTTCTATGCTTATGAGTCCTTGTATTTTCTCATCTTGCTTCATACAAAAGCTTCTCCTGTCTACTAATTATTGCCTCTGTCTTCATTAAAGATTCTCCAGGTATCTTCTACCTTCCATGGGGTGAGGTTGTGAGTAGAAGAGCATATAGCACTCTACATGCAGACATGCAATGGCAACGGAGAAGGATCACTTAACCAAGAATGATAGTAACTGTTCAAAAAAATAAAACAAAAACTTTTCCTACAATAATAGAAATAGCATGGACACACAAAAATTTCCTGCATTCAAAAGAGGCCTAAGTATGTCCACGGATGGAATTTGAGAGCGATGAAGGAACTCAGTTGCCTTCTTGTAGAGCGTGCAGGAAGCATACTTTGTGTTTTGTTGTTGTTGTTGTTTGAGACAGGGTCTCACTGTTGCTGCCCAGGCAGGAGTGCAGAGGCGTGATCTCAGCCTACTGCAACCTCTGCCTCCCGGGTTCAAGTGATTCTCGTGCCTCAGCCTCCCGAGTAGCTGGCATTACAGACACCCGCCACCATGCCTGGTTAATTTTTGTATTTGTAGTAGAGACAAAGTTTCACCATGTTGACCAGGTGGATCTCAAACTCTTGACCTCAAGTGATCCACCTGCCTTGGCCTCCCAAAGTGCTGGGATTAAAGGTGTGAGCCACTGCACCTGGCCCAAAAGCATACTTTGAATCCTACAACTGTTACATTTGGAGACTCTCATTTGGGACAGCCTCTGGATGATCTCTCCTGAGTTTCCAAGTTAGTCCCAAACTGGATCTTTTTTAGATAAGTAGAATAACAAAATCCCAGAATCATTAGAACAGCAAAATGGGGAGAAGATTGTAGCAGGGCAAATTTTGTGCTATCCTGGTCAAAGAGAAGAATTAATTCTTGATTTATTGCCAAAATAAAAGATATTTCTAAATATCTCAGCCTATGTTTGCCAATATGCCTAGATTCCTTTCTCATCCCAGATAAGAAAAACACAGGGTAGGTGGTTACATGGAAGTAATATGGGTAGTTACTGCCATCTAAGGGCCATCTTGAAGAACTACACCTTCTAACTTAACAAAGCCCGGGAAAACAACCACTCCTTTCTCTTTAGTGCCTTAGAAACTACCTAACAGTGCCTTAGAAACTGTATAGAATTATGGATGTACATAGTATCACTTACATGGCTTCATTTAGCCTTCTTATAAACTATGTGTGAGAAGCCATGTCACCCGTGTTGTACACCCACAAATGCTATTAAAAGCTGTTGTAATCTTTGCTGTTACGGTTTTATTTTGAATCCTAAAACTGTTGCATTTGGAGACCCATTTGGGACAGTCCTGGTGTGATATGCTCCTTTGTTAGCTCTTTTTTGTTCTTCAGACATAAAGCCGGGACATATCAATTGTTCTTAGTAAACAAAATCAGGAATTTAAACTAAATGTATATAATTCAGATGGAGATGACAAGTGATTTATTGAATAATGTAAAAAAAGTCTTTTTGTTGTGGGTAATTTATACTGTCACTGGAGATAGAGAGGAGAGGAAATCCCTGAAGGAGGATTCTCGTTCCCTGAAGGAGGAAGAGATCATCCCCTAAAGAAAGAAGCATAGTCTGGGACGATAGAAAGCTGGGAAACGGAGAGGGATAAACAGACTGTGTGAAGGAAAAAAGGTGCTCAATATCCTGGTTTACAGTTTTCCAATGCAATAATTTATATTTTCAAGGCTTCAGTAGAATGTGAGAGCATTACATACTGTGGAAATGGAGTTGGGAAAAGTTAACTTTGAAATTCTACATCCATATTCACTGTAATTGAACGGAAGACAAAGATGGGCAAGGAGAAAAGATGATAAATGGAAGTGGTAACCCTAAAGGCTGGAACAAGAGATGCAAACAAAGGCTGGAATGGATGTGTGAAATTTGTAACAAACACTTCCTACAAGTGATTCTCAGTAAAAGGGGGCAAAGAGACAGGTGCACTAAGTTAGCAAACAAATTCCAACAGCGTGCACTGGGGGTCATATCCCAGGGATGCCATGAAAGGAAAGGCCCAGGCTTGGCAGAGAAAGGGACGAGGCAGGTGCAGAACTACCACATTACCTTTCTCCTTCTCTTCCTGAAGACGTCTTGCCAAAAGCATGTAATTCAACTTCTGAAAAATATGAATGGTCTTCATCACTGCAGACACTGCACCAGCATTTTGAATCATCAAATTAGCTACTTGTATTCTGTTTGCACTATGTAGTTTGCCTGTCGCGATATTAAACTCGTCTGAAAGAAAGAACTTAAACCTATCGAGTTCCTCATCAGTGATGTTATCCAGGCCCGTTAGCAAGAGTATCTCCTTGTATTTACTCTCCATCTGACGACTTTGGGATCAACCTATAAGGAATCCAAAACATGTAAGATTACAACACCAAAAGTGATTCTACATTCAAAATAAAGCAAGGTGAGCTATTAATATTTTTAAAGAAAAATAAACAAAATGTTTGCAGTAGTAAAAGAGATTTGAACGGGACATAGGTAAGAACTTCTTAAGCAAGGTGATCCCTATTCCTGGGAGAGACATCTTCAGAAAGTATACAACACCTCTGGGATTCTTAGAAAACAGGATACATCAGCTGGGCATGGTAGCTCACGCCTGTAATCCCAGCACTTTGGAAGGCTGAAGCAGGCGGATCACCTGAGGTCAGGAGTTTGAGACCAGCCTGGCCAATATGGCAAAACCCCATCTCTACTAAAAATACAAAAATTAGCCGGGCATGGTGGTGGGTGCCTGTAATCCCAACTACTCAGGAGGCTGAGGCAGGAGAATCGCTTGAACCCGTCGTTCCTTTTTAACGACTTTTTTTACCTTTGCAAAAATCAGTTGTCCAAATATGAGTGAGTCTATTTCTGGATTCTTTATTCTGTCCATCAACCTATTTTTGTATCTTGTTGCCAAAATCACATTGTAGTAATATAGTTGTTTATGTATAGTACTCAAAATAATACACAAAACATTATAAATAATAATTCAAAAGTTTATAACTATAAGATTAATATGCAGAAATGCATTCCTTTATTCTAGCACCACTGCTAGAGAGAAAAAAATCACATAAAAAAGTAATTTCCAATAGCAACAAAACTACATAAAAACATAAAAACATCTAATACCATATGTTTAAGAGTTTTAAAGGGAAACTTATAAAACTTTATTGGGAGATTTAAAAGACCTACTTAAGTGAGTGTATGTGTGATATTTTAAATGGGAAGATTTGATAAAATGAAGACAGCAATGTTGTCAAATTAATCTATAAACTCCCATCCAAAATCTCAAAGGGTTTTTCATAGAAATTATCAGAATGATCTTAAAACCTAAATGAAAAAAATAAAGACAAAAACCTGCAAAACATGTTGAATTGTTTATTAGGATGTAGTATCCCTACTACTAGGTATCAATACTTACTACAAATGTATAATAATTAAATCGATATGGCAGTGGCATAGAGAAAAATGAACTAATAAATAGAGAGTGGAAACAGGATCACATGTAAGTTAAAGCATGGTATATAATCAAAGTGGCATTAAAAATCACAAGGAAAGAATGGACAACTATAAAAAGTGTTCAGACAAATGACAATATTCGGGGAATGATATATTTGGCCTTTCTCTTATATCATACACAAATATATATCTGGCTGGATTAATTATCTAAACAGAATAGTAATGATGTTGAATAAAACACAGATTTTCTCAGTACATTGAAGTAGAAGGAAGTTTCTTAAACAAGGCACAAAAAGGACAAGCCAGAAAAAAATAAAAAAATAAAAAAAACTTTGTCAAATGTGATTGCATGCATATTCTTAATTTCTTTGTAGGAAACACACACACACATGCACACACACACACTAAACAGTGATTATACAAGGCAAAAACTGGGCAGATACCTGCAATATATATATATATTTATATATATAGCTAATAGAAGTTTTGCTTTCACATGGAGAACCATGAGTCACTAAGAAAACAATAAACAGTCTATTTGAAAAGTGTGCAAAAGATGTGAATGAGCAATTTGCTCAAATATCCCATAAACATAAAAAAGATATTTGACATTATTAGCAATTAATGACTTCCAGAGCAGCAACATATAAAGTGGAAGAAATAAGCCAAAGAACAGGAAAAGATGTTTATGAGCTGAAAATAACTGATTGTGGATTTTAGGGAAGCTTGAATACCCCCATCAGGAGAGTCAATGTTAATAAATTCTAAACTATCACTGTTAATGGCCTCATAATGTTTTTCCTTATATGCTGGTAAGGGCTGGACAAACTCTACTTATACAAGTAGAGTTCATGAGTGAAAATTAAAACTATTATCAGGACCATTTTCAAAATAAGAAATACATTAAAAATATTTGTAATGATAAAGCCATCCAAATGCCCCCGTCCTACTGATGAAAGCAAGGAAGGACACTACCTTTGCTGAATATCTACAATCAGCTTGGCATGATTCCTGCTTTCCTACTTGTCTATAAGAAACTAATCTTCCTATAACCCTCTTATATAATAACTATCACATTTTAATCACATTGTATATAAGATTGACTCATCATTTTCTCTGAAGTTATGTTGTCTTATAAATGAAAAACTTGCATTTTACTTCATAATATCTGTTAACTTAAAAAATGCTTGTATTTGCTATTGGCATAAAAGTCAGTCTTACAAATAGGCTGACAGATAAACCCCAACGGAATCCGAAGCTTAAGGAACACCAGCTCAGAGACACCAGAGGACATGGCTAAAGTGAGTAAAAGATAAATGAACCCATCCTTTCAGAGCTCATGTCCATTTTCCCAGGTTCAAGTTCTCAGAGGGGTGCATAGCATGGCTGGCCTTTCCTCAGTTGTCTTTTTCGGCAGAGAAACGGTTCAGTCTCTCGTCTCTAACCCAGCTCCTCCATGGTGCTTACCTCCTGATCCCTGGGGTGATCAGCAAACCGGGTCTGCCACCTTCTCTTCAGAGAGCTTAACTAACAGAGGGCTCAGGAGAGCATGCCCCAATAACCTAGATGACTTTCAAAGCTACAAAGACTCTGACACTTCTGAACAGCTTCACACGTACCCCTAATAAACACTTCCCGTCACCCCCAGGCCCAGTGTGGGTAGGAGTGGCAACTGGAGCGCTCATTGGCTGAGCTGGCTTGGGTTCTCACTAGCAGTCACAGAAGAAAATTTCTATAGAAACTTGTATCTGAGTCATGCCACATAGTTACACTGATCGGAAACAGAAAGTGGCTAGAAACTGTAAAAAATGACCGAAGATGACTTAGTGATATGCTTTGTGACTAAGGGGCCTGGTGATGACATTTTTTCTGGTATAAACAAGCACACTGATCTCAGAGGGTTTCTACAAGCGTTGCCAATACGCCAGTGCAGGTTCTTGTCTTCAAAGCATAAGAGAATCTGGAAATGAGACCAAAGTGAAAGTACAGACATTCTATTGTGGAGCAAAAGCAAGGATACCCTCAAGGGACGAGTGCAGGCACTCAAAGATTGAGTCACAGGCAATGTGGTTCATGTACTACATGAATAAGCACAATGAAGGTATGGAGTACTCTATAATAAAGAGGAAGGCTTTTCTGGGAAATGGGCGGGCAATTCCCGGAATCGGGGTGCCACCCTTTTCTTGACTAAAGATGGGTAATCTGGAACTGTCATGGCGTCAGGTGCATGATGGGAGTGGGAATTTCCCCATGGAAGTTTTATGATATTAAGGGCACAATGAAGCTAAGGGTCAGCAGTCAGCCAAGTTTTCGACCATCTTGGCTTTAACTAGTTGCAGCCGGTTTCTTCTGTGTTACATTCTCATCTGTGCCTAAGTAGGAAGTCTGCAATCTGTCTTCGTTGTCACAGCCTGTTGTAACAGTTCCGGTCTACTAGTGGGGCAATCCCTCTGCTAACCATTTTGACCCCATTTTTATTGCTTGTAGCCACATGCAAGTAATCATGCCTCATTCCCTCACTGACTGCTTGCCTCAAAAGCATATATACAGTCTTTCTTCCTAACCAGGCTCCTAACCCTAAACTCAGAGTTTGAGGGCTTGATTCTAGTCTGCAATTTACTTGAGGTTTTCCTTTTTTATTCATTGAATTAACAATTATGCACTGAACATCTAATATGATGTATTAGATTCTGAGAATATAAAAGTTAGTAAGACAAAGTTCCAGATGTTCAGCGGCTCTGCCAAGTCATGGAAACAGACATGTAATTTAATAATAACAATAGGACATAATGATAAATGTTATAATTAAAGCATGCTCAAGATGCGATGGGAGCAGAGGAAGAGCACCTAACCATGCCCAGGTAATCACCCAGAGCTGCAGGACCTCCTTCACTTTCTGCTGCAAGGCTTGTTTCTACATTTTTGCCAGCTGTCAGCTCAAATAGCACCTTATCTGTGGGGCTTCTCTGACCAGCATGTTCTCTACCTCTTCCCCGCATTATTTTTTCCCACACGTGTTACTGACCACCATCTGACATACTGCATATGTCATTTGTTTGTTTATTCTCTGGCTCATGCTCCTAAAATGTAAGGCACACGAGGGAAGAGATGTCTGCCCACTGGTTCACTGCATCCACTTCACCTGACACAGTGCTAGGCATAGAGAAAGTGTTCAGAAAAATATTTGTTGAATGAATGAATGCATGAATGAGTGGATCACACAAGGCAAAAGAACACCAAAGAGAACAATAAGTAAGAATTAAAAAGCCACGAAGTGTACGAATTTGGTAACCTACTGAGTAAATGAGAGAAAGCTCCCTGTTGAGGGAGAACCCAACAAGCAACACCCCGGAGAGGCATAGTGATTTCAGGCTTCAAGTTCTGTAAAAAGTGAGTTAAGTGATTAAACTGAGGAGTGGTCTCAATGAGGAGCAGGTACACTGCTGCACCCAGGGCAGACAGACAACTGCTCATCCTTCAGCTTTGTTTTACTAAGAAATTTGATCAGAGAGATACCCGACTGGGTGACGCAAGACACAGAAGGGAAAGGAGGCAACTGTGCTGAAAAGGGAGGTTTGTTAATAGTCTCACAGAGAAAAGTGGGATCCCCAAGCCCTTTCCCCACTGACTCCTAGAGTACTGAAAGCAAAGTTTATGCCATAAGCAGAAGACTGGAGGATCCCACTGTAGCGACTGGCCCAAGAGGGGAAAAACTCCCACTGTTACTGACATTTTGAGTTTTTCCAGTATGAAGACTCAGGCCCTTTCGTGCTAATCCTATAATTAAACTAACTCATAAATAAACCAGGCCAACACAAAAAGAATTCAAGTCAGTTTTGTGTGTATATATGTGTGGACATTTCTTTCTTAAATATGAGTAAACAGATATAAATAACATTCAGAAAAGCCTCCAACTTAAAAAAAAAAAAAAAAAAACAGAAAATAAATCAGAAAAAGGAATTTAAACAAGGACAAAGCAGAGGGTAGAAGAAGAAATATATATGGCTATCAGAGAGATAAGAAAAGACATTGCATCCATGAAACAAAAAGACAGTGCTAATACTTGTAAAAAATGAACAAATTAACAGGAGAGATTTTATAAATATATTTTCTAAATGTGATAGCAGAAAAGTTTTAAAGCTAATAGGGTGATAAAGTTGAAGAGCTCTTTCTAAAAGTATACCTAGAAAACAATAAAATGGAAAAACAGGAGAGAAAAGATAAGAGATATACAGGTTTATGCCAGGATGAATAATAACCAGCTAATAAGTATTTAAACAAGAGTGAATGGAGAAAAAAGAAAGTTATCAAATAAATATCGAATGTGATGAATGAGAAAGAACACACACAAAAGCATGTCATTTTGCATTTTTTTCCAGCCTTTTTTTTTTTTTTTTTAGTAGACTTTATTTTTAAAATCTGTTTTAGGCTCACAGTAAAATTGAGCTGAAGGCACAGGTTTCCATATACCCCTTTCCTTCACACATGCACAGCCTCCCCATTATCAACGTTCCCACCAGGGTAGACCCTGCGTGGACACATCATTATCACCCAGACTCCACAGTTTACATTAGGGTACACTTGGTGTTGTACATTCTGTGGGTTTGGACAAATGTATAATGAGTATCCACCATTATAGTATCATACAGGGTGGTTTCACTGCCCTAAAATCCTCTGTGCTCTGTCTAGTCATCTCTCCCCATAAATCCTGGCAACCATTGATCTTTTTACTGTCTCCATAGTATGGCTGTTTCCGGAATTTCGTATAGTTGAAGTCATACAGTATACAGCCTTTTCAGACTTTCACTTAGTAATCTGCATTTAAGATTCCTCCATGGGTGTTCGTGGCTTGATGGCTCATTTCTTTTTAGCATTAAAAAATATTCCATTGTCTCCATTTATCTCAGTTTATCCATTCATCTACTGAAGAACATGTTAGTTGCTTCCAAGTTTTTGCAATTATGAATAAACCTTCTATAAATATCTGTGTGCATATTTTTATGTGGACTTAATTTTTCAACTTTGGGTAAATATCAAGGAATGCAATTGCTGTACTGTATAATAAGATATAATAAGAGTATGTTTAGTCTTGTAAGAAACCACTAACTGGTTTTTTACACATTGATTTGGTCAAGAAATGTTTATGGGCAAACGGAAGGTATCTAATAAGTACTGCATTGAACAGTTTTAAGAATAAGGAGAAAATCTACGACTCTGAAAACTTTTATATCTTGTCCACAGATTTCTTAAAAAGGTATAGTTTAGAAATACATCATATAAAGAATTGTTCAGACTTGTTTAGTGATGCCTCAATTTCAGAACTTTTGTAAAGAAATCACAAGTAAAAGCAAACACCTCAAGGCAATTAAATGCTAATTTTAAAAAATGTATCTCAACAGTGATTTCCAAACTTTAGCATGCATCAGAATTTCCTGGGGGAAACTTGTGAAAATGCAGATTTTAGGCCTCACCCCCAGCATTTCTGACAAGTTCCTGGGTGATTCTGATGCTGTTGGTCTTGGCACAACACTTAGAGAACTACTGCTTTAATATCTAATCTCTGGCATTTAAACTAATAAGCAATGTCCATATGCCTTTGCATTTTCTAATAGTAAATAAACAAAAGAACAGTTCTGATATGCCTTCAACAACAAACTTTAAATCTTTAGACTCTTGAAATGTTCTACTTAAATGGAATAGAACCTATAACTTATTCATCTTGGCTCACAATGATTCCCATGAGTTCAAAAGAGCCACAGGACAGTCTAATACCAGATCATCTATGACTTCATGAAAGCATTTGTTCACAAAATACATAGCTATTAGGGTACAGGGACCTTGCTTTTATCTTCTCCATGCATCTTCTCTATAGAAAATTCAAGGTCGGGCGCAGTGGCTCAAGCCTGTAATCCCAGCACTTTGGGAGGCGGAGACGGGCGGATCACGAAGTCAGGAGATAGAGACCATCCTGGCTAACACGGTGAAACCCCGTCTCTACTAAAAAATACAAAAAACTAGCCGGGCGAGGTGGCGGGCGCCTGTAGTCCCAGCTACTCGGGAGGCTGAGGCAGGAGAATGGCATAAACCCGGGAGGCGGAGCTTGCAGTGAGCTGAGATCCGGCCACTGAACTCCAGCCTGGGTGACAGAGCGAGATTCTGCCTCAAAAAAAAAAAAAAAAAAAAAAAAGAAAAGAAAAGAAAAGAAAATTCAATAAGAAATTATGAAGATTTTTATACTCAGAATGAGAACTCAACTTATCATGAATGTATACATAAACATCACAATGAACCATCATACTCAAGCCTCAGATTCAGGAACTTCTTAATCAGGGCAATAGTAATACTCCACAAAACACATTTGCCCCTATTCATTCTAATCACATACTATAATGAAAGAAATCCTGTTATCTGTGTGAATAAAACACCTTGCAAGATAGGACTTTGTAAAGGGTATCAGCCTTTGTAAAGGGTATCAGCAAAGAAATGCTTGCATCACATAAAAATCTTTGGAAGTAAAGTTGCAAACTTTCTAAATTTCCAAAAGTAGATAACCTGAAATAACGCTTGTCAGGAGACATGATAATCTGTAGGACCTCAGTCATCACATCCAATTTGGGAAATGCTTCAGAGCCCCTCTGACTGCAGAATAATTTTATTAATAACATTGGTACTGCAGAAGTCAAAATCCAGAGGCTCCTCAGGCTCTTGGGTATTGATTTTGCAGACTGTCACTATTCCTCCTTCTTCCAAAAATAGCATCTAAGGGTCACCATAACCTTGGTAATACATTCAAAGTGCAGTTAAAATTCCTGGCATAGGATTTGATCCAAAAATAAACAGTCTAAAAGGACAATTAAGTTAATTTTAAAAGTAACAGACTCTTCTTGACATGTAAACTCTTAAAATACTCCAGCCTTTGCAGTGTGACCCAGACGGCTAGAGAGCCCTTCCTAGCCAAGTCCCTGGAGAAGTAAGCTCCAGCTCCCTGAAAACGGGAGGAAGTGGAGCAGCTCCTGCCACTCTTAATTTTTGTTTTCAATTTCATTGATTTCAGATCTAATTTTTTAAAACTAT
Organism: Piliocolobus tephrosceles; assembly: GCF_002776525.5. NCBI lineage: Eukaryota > Metazoa > Chordata > Mammalia > Primates > Cercopithecidae > Piliocolobus > Piliocolobus tephrosceles. The sequence goes on from NC_045434.1 coordinate 96,552,273, forward strand.
ATTTTCTTATGCTTACTTTGCATTTAATTTACTCTTATTTTTCTAGTTTCCTAATACGGGAGCTTAGATGATTGATTTTTAGGTGTTTCTTTTTTTCTAGCAACATGCTTTTAAAATTACAAAACACCAAGGAGAGAGAAGATTCTAAAAGTTTCCTGAGAAAGAATAGATCATATCTGAGGATTAGGAATAAGAATAGAATTGGCATTCTTGACAGCCACACTAAAAGCTAGAAGAGAGTGGAGCAATTCCTTTAACATTTGAGGAAAACAATTTTCAGCCTAGTCTTCTACACCTAGCTGATAATTATAATTACATGTACATGTAAGGAAGGAACAAAACTATTCAGGAATCTCCATGTCTTTGTTTGGGCCTCTATAACAAAAATACTATAGACTAAGTGGCTCATAAACAATAATTTATATACACATTTATTTCTCACAATTCTGGAGGCTGGGAAGTCCAAAATCAACATACCAGCATATTCAGTATCTGGTGAAGACTTGCTTCGTGGTTCACAGGCAGCCATCTTTTTTCTTTTCTTTTTCTCTTTCTTTTTTTTAGAGGCAAGGTCTTGCCATGTTGCCAAAGCTAGGCTCTAACTCCTGGACAGCAGGTGAGCGCCACCACACCTACCAAGATGATGGCTTTTTGCTGTGTCCTCACATGGCAGAAGAGATGAAAGTGCTCCCTGGGTACTATCCCATGTAGTATAAGAGCACTAATCCTATTCACGAAGTCCATACCCTCAAGATCTAATCACCTCCCCAAAGCCCCACCTCCTAATATCATCACATTAGGGGTTAAGATTTTAACATATGAATTTTGGGGGTAACACAAACATTCAGTCAACAAGGATGATGTCACCCCAGGAAAATGGTGACCAGAAGCCCTTGAACTTTGACTTGTACAGAGCTAGACTGAAACTTGTTCAAAGCAGGGGGACAGAAAGCTCAAAAAAGAATATTTCCTAAGGAAAAAGTGTGTGAGATATATGTATAAGTGTTGCAGGTAGTGGGTGGTTGCAGAGAAATTACCTGAATTTATTTTGAGAGAAATTTTACTATCTTGGATTTCTTAAAATAATTAGCGATAAGCACATCAAGATGGAATAAATTATTAAAGATGTGTCACTGACTTCAGAAAAAAATAAAGATGCATAAAGAAGGAATCTAAACATACTACATGGCTTAACTATTAGTTTTATCTAGAGAGTTATGGTAATTTAAAACACCAAACAGTGATTTAATCAACAATTGTGAAATGACCATATTGGGAAAGTCGGAAAAGAGACAAGGCACATGTATTGGTAAGATGTAGGGTTCCAACAATGTAAGAAAAGAGATGTAAGAAAACTAAATTTGTATCTTCTATTGCAGCAAATCAATAGATAATGGAGTGGCTAAAATTGAAAACTGGGAAGATAACATATTATGAAAGGTTAAAAAACGTTGCCTCGAGAGAGTGGGAATTGGGAGTGGGAAGGTATGAGGCAAGGGACTACTCTTTTATTACCATCCTTGTAATATTGTTGAATTTCAATCAATAGTAATATATTAATTGAATGAAAATAAATTTAAAACATAAATAGCTCTACTAAATGCTCACTGAAGTATCTTCCTATTCTAAGGATCTATATTCTATACCATTTAGCTCTACAAAATTTTAGCTCTACTAAATGCTCACCAAATTACCTTCCTATTCTAAGGCTCTATATTCTATACCATCCTAAGGATCTATATTCTACACCATTAATCCAAATATGGTCTATGATAAAATATAATAATATTTCAGAAATAGAATTCATTACTTCCAGCTAAGTGAATTTGGAAAAGTCCAGTTAAAGAAAATAATAGCACTTGGATGATTCCTATTAGAAGGAATAAGAGTTTTAACATATGGAAATACAAAAAGTGGAATTCTAGGCCAATGGAATTGAATAGTCAATACTTATGGACCACCTATATATAACCAATTATTGATGCATTCTCTAGAGTCCCTGATTGCCTCTGGCACAGAGAGCTAACCTTTACCACTCAGCCAGCAAGCTAATAAGTGAGAGGTCTTTTTCACAGGTTATCTCATGTAACCCTACCACTCTATGTGGTAAAAATATTAACTGCAACCCATAAGTGAGGGAACAGAATTTAAAGAAGTTAAGTCATTTGCTCAAGAGTACCCTGCTAGTATGTGGTAGAGTCAGAATTTAAACCCAATTATTTTCTAAAATTCCAATTCTCTTTCCATCACTCTGCCCTGTTTTTGGCATATTTGTACATAATTTATATATTCTATATAATGTGATCAAATGAAAAAACCCTGGAGAGTCAGGGCCTTCCCTCTTCCAAGCCCTTATTTCTGGTTCTCGCTTACCACATCCTTCCCTTCTCCTTTCACACAGCTCAAAACACAGCTAGACTTTCTATTGGAGAGAAAGCACCGATCTTGAATTGCTCAAGATTCCTACTGCAAACAACATAAGCTATCTTTGATAGTTTCAGGAGACAAAAACTTTATTAAAAATATTAAACCCAGGACAGGCACGGTGCCTTATGCCTGTAATCCCAGCACTTTGGGAGGCCAAGGCGGGGGGATCGCTTGAAGCGAGGAGTTCAAGGCCAGCCGGAGCAACAAACAGCGACCTTGTCTCTCCAAAGAATTTTAAAAATTAGCAGGGCGTGGTGACACACACCTGTAGTCCCAATTACTTGGGAGGCTGAGGCAGGAGGATCACTTGATTGTCTAGGAGTTTGAGGCTGCAGTGAGCTGTGATCATACCACTGCACTCCAGCCCGAGTGACAGAGCAAAACCCTGTCTGAAATACACACACACACATACACACACCCCTCAGAGATCACTGGAGAGTCTGAAGGACTGAAGGAACAAAGTCAAGACTAAACTCACAGAATAAAAGAAAAACAGAAAACAAAACTGTGTTTCCCACACCTCCGTCCACTGACATACACACACACCAAACCAGGCAACAAAAGTATTCTGAGTAAGTTCACTGTTTCTGCTCCCTAAACATATAATGCCAAGACCTGACTACACTGCAATTGCTCAATCTACAGTACAAATGCCACTTCCGTATGTACTTTGCAATTGCTGCTATTGCTTAAAACCCAGATGTCTCTGAAGCCAGCCGCATCAGCAAGATGGAAACTCCATGGAGAGCCAGGTTCTCATGTTGATGACTTCTAAATCAAGCCTCCCTTGGAAGCATCCGACAGGACAAGCCTAGGTCACCTGTGTCCACCTGGGTTGCAAGAAAAAGAAACTGACAATTTGACTCCTGTCTTCTGCATTGGGGACATGAGAATTATTACCTGTGAATTATTTAAAAGATTCTGGGAAGGCACAAATATGACACATGGCCACTAAAAACTCATTCAAGAGAGATAAGGATTCCAGAATTACTCCCAGATTTCTGGCTCAGGAAAGCAGGTGAATGATAGTGTCATTACAGAGACAGGGAGCACCCAAGGAGGAGCAGGTCAAAATAAGTGAGGAAAATGTGGGTTTAGCGCTGGAGGTGTTGCGTTTGAAGTGCCCATGAGATATGTAAATGGAGATGTTTAATTGAATATATGAGCCTGGAGCTTAGACGAAAGGTCAGAACTCCAGACAGTAACGTGGGCAGCATCCAAATACAGATAGCAGCCGATACTGCAGAAGAGGATGAGACTGTCAGAAAAGGCCACCATGAATGAGAAGGGGGCAGGCCTCCAAGCCACGTAGAGCTCAGACAGCAAGTGATTGGGCTAAAGAGGAAGAGTCAACAAGGAAGACTTACAAAGAAAGGTCAGAGCAGTAGAGAAAAGAAGCCAGACCTGGTGGAGTGCTAGAAGGCAAGGCAAAGAGTATTTCAAGGAAGACAACACTCAGTGATGTACTGTGTACTTGAGTATTGCTAAGAGAGATCTTAAATGTTCTAACACACACACACACACACAGTATGTGAGGTGGCAGACATGTTTATTAGCTTGATTATAGGATCATTTCACAAGGTACACAAATATCAAAACATCACACTGTATACTACAAATATATACAATTTTTATTTGTTGATTATACCTCAATAAAGCTGGCGGTGGAGTGTGAGGGGAAAGAAGGATAGGGCTCAGATCTAGCAAATCCTGTTTCAGATCTAGGAAATATCCAACAGATAATTATTTCCTTCCACCAGATTTTACCCATCATTCTATGATGTTTAATTTGGCTTCCTCTACTTATATTTGATCTCAATGTACTGAAACAGGGAGCAGGTAAAAAGGCAACAAGGGTGAGGCAAAAATATTAATAAAAGCCAGATAATAGATCCTAAAGCTCTTCCAGCTTCTGAACCACTTATCTTTGTCCTCATTGTCAGTGTCTCTCCTCTTTCCACCTCGTAAACATGGATGCTTTGTTTGTGACATGAGGCTGTCTCTGTTTTCCTTTAGGCCAGCTCATCAGAGAGCTCTGGGGCCAGGCCTTTCCTGGCCTCCCTCTGCCCACATACACTAGGCTCCAGGAGAATCTGAACATACCTCACCCTCTACTTCATCCTCCTCCCCCATCTGGCTAATTCCTACTCACCTCCAGGTCTTTCTTTATATCTCACTTTCTCCAAAACTATTTTCAAATCCTGCAAGCCCAAGTCTGAGTTAAGTGCTCCTGTTGTTTATTTTTCCATCATCTCCGGGACTTTCCATCACACCAAAAGTGGAAAGAAGTAAATTCACAGGCTTGGGCACCATACCCATGCAAGTTAAAATCCCTGCGCCACCAACTTGTGTGGCCTTGAGCAGGTCTCTTAATCTACTGAAGGCTGACAGTCCCTAATCCTAGAAGGTGTTGTGAAAATTAAGAGTTTACACATTTAAAACACTAAGCAAAGTAACTGAAAGATAGAAAGAACTCAGTAAACTCTATTATTATTATGACTATCAATATATTGTTTTATGAGGTCTAATGTCTTGTCTGCCTTTTTCAGTGAAGTGTAAACTCCTTGTGGGCAGAAACTGAATCTGTATAAAATAATTGCAAACTCGAATCACCAGGACTCACCACCTTAAAACTCCAAGTGTACATTTAAAACTTTGTACTACACATTTTTATTTAAATGCATAATGAAAAATTCAACCTTTACATATCCTAAATAATTGATTGTCTTAGGACTCTAAGTACTTTCTCATTCTTACTTCTGTTTTACTGTTAATGGAACCACAACTCTCCCACTGACCTAGGCTTCCAACCCAACAGTCTCTACTTCTTCCCTTTTCCTTGACCCCTACACTACTCAATGTCTTTTATATGGACAATTCTAGTGATAGGGCTGAGTCAGGGGTGATGGTAAGGATGATGGCAGTCAGGTGAGGTTGCAATAAAAAAAAAAAAAAAGATCACCATGGCTGAGACTAAGGTAACATTTAAATGTCAGTGGAAGGAACCATATTTGTGCTGAACTGTGGAAGCATACCTGAAGACAAGGATGGGGGGATCAGGAGTATGATTCTGGTATTTATAGCCCAATATTTATATTCATCAATTATTAATAAATTCTTAAGAACCTATGATGCCATCTGTGTATTATAAAAAGCAATGCCAGGCTTCTCCTTTATTCTGGAAAGTTTTTTTTTTTTTTTTTTTGAGATGGAGTCTTGTTCTGTCACCCAGGCTGGAATGCAGTGGCACGATCTTGGCTCACTGCAAATTCTGCCTCCTAGGTTTAAGCACTTCTCCTGCCTCAGCCTCCCAAGTAGCTTGGATTACAGGTGCCCACCACCATGCCCAGCTAATTTTTGTATTTTTAGTAGAGATGGGGTTTCACCATGTTGGCCAGGCTGGTCTTGAACTCCTGACCTCAAGTAATCCACCTGCCTCAGCCTCCCAAAGTGCTGGGATTACAGTTGTGAGCCACTGCGCCTGGCCAAGTCTATTTTTTTAAATGTAATAGTGATAAATGGCAGAGTTTGGTAGATTTCTGCATTGCCAGAGTGATCTTTTGATCCCTAAGTTTTTTTGCATAATTAAAAAATTTTCAGTTTATTCTTAATTCTTTCCTGTTTCTCATTTAACAAAGTAGATGAAAGGAAATTACAAAATAGCGGAAAGATTTAATGCAACTGGTGATAAGTTGGGTCTCTAGGTGGAACATTGGGTGGACAGAAAAAGAGGAAGAGGCACAGATGAGGCACAGGATAATTTTGATGTTATCAGGCCTGCTTGAGGTCTGAGGGTGACTGAAGTGCCTCTGGAAAATGACTTTGAGGTATGTGACTGTGAGATGTGAGACACAAAAGTTGTGTCTCTGACACTTGGATCCTACATCTTCCTGAACATGTGGCCAAGATGTTTTTTCAATAAAAAACATGCCTTAGAACCATGAGAGGAAGGAATGCCAGGATTCAGGAGCTGCATGACTCAGCTGGGCCTGACGTTTGCTGCTTCATAATGTCAAGGGCATGACTTACAGCTTCAGTCTGGTTTTCCCCAATTCAATATCAAAACATATGCCTCCATGGAGGCAAATGATGTTCCTCCACCAAGCCCCATCTTCAATGAAACTGCAGTATCTAAATAACTGCAGCTTTTTCTTTCTATGTATTGATGTCTGATGTGATTTAAATATTTGTCTCCTTCAAAACTCGTGTTGAAATTTAATCCCTGATGTGGTAAGATTGAGAGGTGGGGTCTTGAAGAGGTGATGGATCATGAGGGCTCTGCTCTCATGAATGGATTAATGGCTTAATGGACTAATGGCTTATGATGGGAGTGGGACTTGTGGCTTTAAAAGAAGGGGAAGAGAGACCTAAGCTAGCTCACTAAGCTGTCTCTCCATGTGATGTTCTCTGCTGCCTGGGGACTCTGCAGAGTCCCCACAAGCAAGAAGGCCCTCACCAGACGGGCTCCTCAACCTTGGACTTCTCAGCCTCCAGAACTGTAAAAAAAAAAAATTCGTCTCATTATAAATTACCCAGTTTCAGGTATTCTGTTATAAGCAACACAAAATGGACTGCAACAATGACTAAGAGCAGCTGTGTTCACAGGTATCTCCATTTTCACACTTGAACCAAACCCATTACATCTTCCTGCCTTCCTTTATCCTTTATTCAAATAAAACACTGACTATTTTCTTAAGAAAACTTGGTTAAGGACTGTCATTTGTATGAGATGGAAAAAGTGTCTGTAGCCCAGGAGACCATTTCTGGCATGAGAGACCAGCTGTGAGCTTCTGACCTAGGTGCTTACAAGCATTATTTCAATTTAATATTCCAAACAATCCTGCACAGTGAGTACTGTTATTATTCTTATTTTATAGATGAGAAAATAGAGGCTTAGCGGTGTCGTGTGAATGGACCAAGGTCATACAATTAGTGAATGGTAGAAATAAGATTTGAACTTCACCTGGCATAACTAAAGCACATCCTCCTAAGCACTACAAAACACTGCCTCCTGGTGGCAAAATGAAGAAGTTCAACTCCATAACCAAAAGGATAAAAACCACAGTAAGATCAGGAAATAGAAGCACAGAAAGTAGACACACAACATGTCACTTGCTTGAAGAGGCCCCTGTGTTGGATTGTTTGTTCAACCCCCTTACCTACAGGCTTCCCTGCTTAGTTTCACTATCTGGTTCTTCCCTAAGAAGTTTCTTTCCTAGTTTCACTCTTTTACTCTCAGGATAGCTGAATGCAAAACAAAACAAGCAAACAAAACAAAACAAAACAAAAACAAAAACAAAAAACAAAACAAAAAACAAAAAACACGGGATCACTCTACTTAGTTCTTTAAATTATGTACCAGTCAAAACAAAAATGGCCACTCAAAACATGTACCCCGACTCCCAGAATCACATGATCACAAGAATACACACATGGTTTCCTATGACAAAGTTATTCTTCTAGGCTTTCCATAAATAACTGCTCTTTCATCTCTGCCCTGCCTATTCTATTGGTTTTTAGTTTTAGTTCAGTAACTACTTGTTTTCAGTAACTGGACTGAAGGCTGTTACCATCTAGATCCCTCAACCCGGCAACCAAAGTGCCTATTCTCCCAGCTGCTAGAAGTGTTAGAGCTGACACCTGACTCTGTGTTCCAGGACTGCCCTATGCTGAAGGGAAATGCCTTCCCCAAGGTTGCATCCTTCTGTGAAGAAAGCCTGAAGCGAAGGATTGGTCTATGAGGAGGTTCAAGGTCACAGCCTTCTTGCCTCACTTAGGCATAACTAGAGGCCATCCCAGTTCTGGGGTTCCCAGGGGAATTGGCTGCAGCCCTCACTACAATTTAACTTCTCCCTCTGCCCAACCCATTTTCCCTCTCTCCTTTATAGGTGTTCCCAAGAGCATCCTCTAATAAACTTCTTGAAGGCAAATCTAACAGTCTGTTTCTTGGGGACCCAACATAAGACAACATTTCAACTCTTAACTTCAGTCATATTCACAATTACTGTCACTTTAAATAAAGTGCAGGAATGCAGTGTAAAGATGCATACACCAGAAAAGGATGTGAGTATAATGTGCAAAAATATACCACAAGGTAAAAATAATACATGAATTTAAAGTCTATGAATCAGTCTCTCTCACATGCTGCTAGAAAGTGTGTGATTGCTTCACATTTCATAATTTTGTCCTTATAATTGTCACCATGCCACTAAAATTCCATGCCTTTCAATGTTGTTTTTGTTTTTATCTCTAAATAAAAATGTTTAATTAAATGTCTTCTATGGACACTTCAGACCAAGTCCAAAACTTTACCTTAACGTGAAAACTCTACATTTCCAACAAGGTTGTGTTTGGGAGGTTGTTTGTCTTTTATTTTTTACCACGAGCTGTTTGTCTAGTCTACTGACATGGTCACGGAAGACACAGATCCCTCTGTCAGAGTCAGCATCAAACATGTGTAAGGCATGTTTTGACTCTAGGAAACCATCAGGGAAATAATTTTTGATCATTCTTTGAGTTAACAATTGTCTTTTACATTGATGCTAAAGACTTTCCCTAAGCAACCTCTACCACATTAGAATAAAATGTGTGAGTTTCAAAGACTCCACCTCAAATGGCTCCCTTGTGTTCAGTACCATCACTCCCTCCTGGTATTCTTCTTCCTGTGTAACTTCCTATTGGCCTCTCTTCTCTTTCAGTCTCTTACTGAAATGGAAATATGAGAATGAAGGGGCAGGCTGTATGTGGGAAAGATGAATCACCATTAAAGAAGAAACCGCAATCCTAATGCTAGACTTGTAGAAATTGGCTTGTATGGTCCTGAGAATGGTAAAAATAATTAATAAAAATAACTTTAAATCTTACTTAATAAAGTAACAGATAATACAGCTAGAAAAGAGAATTATGGGATAAAGGTTACATTTTTTATATTGAGTCATTCTTGGTCTTATAAGTATAGAGGACAGAAAAGCTTGTCTCCAATCCTATTAATTCCTTAAAGCCATGTGTGGCATTACAACTACTGAAAAATGCTGGGTAGAGTCAGTCCACAATGACGTGCTTTGGCAGGCTCTACCTTTCCCTTTACTTATTCTAGGCTGGGTCACTTTTGACTACTGTCATCAGTGAAGAGGAGGAGAAACTTCTCTGATTTCTGAAGATTCACAAGTTACAAGACTATCTTACATGCTTGAGGATGGCCAGCATGTAACTGGTGACAATGAATAAAATTATATACTTATAAAGTGCAATCGTTACATTATCCTGATCATCTCTGTGTTCAAAGCAATCTGTAGGATGGGATGAATCAAGGCAGCCAGCTGAAGTCCTGCCCTCTGGGTGCCCTTGGGGAAGGTATTTGGAGAGTAACTCAGGGGGTGATGTGTAAGGAAGTGGTAAGAAATGTTATGAGTGTGTGTGTGTTCACTGACACACCAGCAATTGCCAAAGCAAAAATGGTGGCTTTGTCCCTCTCTACTGAAAAGGGCCTGCTTAGAATGGGGACGCTTCAACTGCCGTCACCTATAAAAATATTCTAGCATGAAAGGGGCCTCAAGGACACACAGAACAGAAAGTAAATGGTATCCACTGGAGTCAGCAATGTAGCAGGCCCAGAAGAAACAAAGGGTGATTGCCCAAGGGCATGCACACCCTAAACATAGCCCTATTTCTAATGTTCAAATTAAGGAAAAAAACAATTAAGTGAAATACTTAGATGAGTCATCTTATCATGAATTAAAAATTATTGAAATAAGAGGGCAATTATAACCTAACAATTCTAGTTCCTGATATTTACTGTAGGAAACAAATATATAAACTTATTTAAATAAATGACTATTCACAATTTTAACAGTAAAACATGAAAATATTATCTAAACATGCAAAACTAAGAGACTAACCACCAAAGTGACTCAGGAAATGATTCACCATGTTGCATAAGCTGAAAAAAATTAAGTTACTACATAATATGTAGAAGATGACCTAAATTTTATAAATATATATGCAGCAGGAGTTTGTAATAGCAGATAACAATTTTAGCCCTAACTATGCATAAAGTTAAACTCCAAAATACATACTCCGCAATTACACAGATTAGAGACTGGCCCCTGTTCTTGACCCAGGTCCACATTATCAGACTGAAGGATGTTAAAGCTTATTTTTTAAGGAAAAGGAAGAACACAGTGAAAGGTAAGGTGGGAGAGGTGGAGAAGCATAGGCAACCCCATGTCAGGAAGTGGAGAAGGAGGTGAATCCTCACGTCCTAAGTATCCTCTAGGCCCAGCCACAACCCGAGGAATAGGAACAATTGTTACCCACGTTCAGACAGAGAAACCAAGATGCAGAGGGAAGAGGATAGGTTACTTGCCTGAGGTTACAAAGCTGTAAGTAGAGGAGTCAAAATTTGATACCAGGGCCTGGGCACACCGGCTCATGCCTGTAATCCTACAACTTTGGAAGACAGAGGTGGGTGGATCTATTGAGGTCAGGAGTTCAAAACCAGCCTGGTCAACATGGTGAAACCCCGTCTCCATTAAAAATACAAAAAAATTAGCTGAGTACGGTGGCGGGCACCTGTAATCCCAGCTACTTGGGAGGCCAAGGCAGAATTGCTTGACCTCCCAGAATTGCTTGACTCTCCCAAACCCAGGAGACAGAGGTTGCAGTGAGCTGAGATCACACCACTGCACTCCAGCCTCAGCGACACAGTGAGGTTCTGTCTCAATAAATAAATAAATAAATAAATAAATAAATAAATAAATAAACAAACAAACAAATAAATAGATAAACAAATAAATAATTTGATCCCAGAAAATGTATTTCCAGAGGCTGAAATCTTAATCCCATACCAACCGGATTCTGCAAAAATAAAATACTGATAGCACATTAACCCATACAAATACACGAACACACACGACTTCATGACACTTACTAATGGAAAAGAAGTACTAATGACAGCATATATATAATTCTACAAGATCTAGCATGATACTTCAATTCCCCTTCCCAGCTATATAATATTAAATGGCATCTAAATCTCCTGAGGGTCAGTGCAGTGACATAGCCAGAACACATTGAATTCTGGGAGAAAAATTGGATTTAATATTTCCTACAGATTAACAAATAGGAAATCTTACTCACTACTGGTAGCATAGGGAGATACAACTTGTTTGGAACATAATGTTATATTATCTACTAATTTTGAAGATGCATACATCTTAGGACACAGCACTCCCAGTCCCAGCGAAACTTTTAGCAGCACTGTTAAAGCCAAAAAAGGGGAAATCTGTCAAAGGGACAAATAAATTGTGGCATATTCATGGATATTCATGTGCTGGAATACATTACAGTTGTGAAAATGAACTGCAGTTATGACATAAATGAAGATCAGCAAGTTACAGAGGAATGTATGTAACATTTTATTTATTTATTTAAATATTTATATATTTGAGACAGAGTCTTGTTCTGTCGCCAGGCTGGAGTGCAGTGGCACAATCTGGGCTCACTGCAACCTCCATCTCCCAGGTTCAAGTGATTCCCCTGCCTCAGCCTCCCAAGTAGCTGGGATTACAGGTGCCCACCATCACGCCTGGCTATTTTTTTTTTTTTTTTTGTATTGTAGTAGAGATAACCATGTTGGCCAGGGTGGTCTTGATCTGCTGACCTCGTGATCTGCCCGCCTCGGCATCCCAAAGTGCTGGGATCACAGGTGTGAGCCACTGCATCTGGCATATTTAAATTATAAAAATGTGTAAAAACTTAATATATTGTTCATTGTTATAAAACTTAAAAGAAAAGCAGAGAGATAATAAGACACAAAATTTAGTTGTAACTTCAGGGAAGTGGAAAGTGGCTAGAAACAGAGGACACACGGGAGCTTCAGAAATGATAATATTCTATTAGGTTGGTGCAAACATAATTGTAGTTTTTGCCATTTAAAAGTAATGGCAAACACCACAACTACTTGTGCACCAATCTAATACTAATATTTCACAAATTGGGTGGTAGGTACATCACTGTTTGTTGAGCTGGTGTACTTTTACACCTTAAACATTGTTTAAAAGTATTCTGTATGCAGTATTCAACAATTTTAAGAAATCAAGGCCGGGTGCGGTGGCTCAGGCCTATAATCCCAGCACTTTGGGAGGCCGAGGCAGGTGGATCACTTGAGGTCAGGAGTTTGAGACCAGCCTGGCCAATATGGTGAAACCTCGTCTCTACTAAAAATATAAAAACTTAGCTGAGCGTGGTGGCATGCACCAGTAAACCCTGCTACTTGGGAGGCTGAAACTGGAAAACTGCTTGAAACTGGGAGGCAAAGGTTGCAGTTAGCCAAGATCGCACTACTGCACTCCAGCCTGGGCGACAGAGCGAGACTCTGTCTCCGAAAAAAAAAAAAAAAAAAAAAAAAGAAATCAAATGTTCTCACTGAATTTTTTTAAGTATTGGTAACTTAACATACCATAAAAATTGTTTGCAATGATTTATGAAGATTTACATTTAAAAAATCAACTTTCCAAAACTCAGAATGTCATTTTACCTTTTTGCTTTGTATGTCTAATTTATTTGGGGCCAATTATTCCTAGTCTAGGTTGCTTATGCAAAAAAGGTTAAAAAAAAAAAACCTGAATATCAAAATTTATTATTTATTTTATTAAGGCCATTCCTTTTTGTCTGTTACAAAAGCAATTTAAATCGTTACTGAAAAAAAAATCCAGAAAAGGTAGCCAAACAAAAGCAGACAAAGAACAACACTCATAATCCCACCATCCAGAGAGAGAAGCACTACAGGTATTAACTCTTCTGCAGAAATCCCTTCAGATCATTTTCATTGCTATCCATAAATTAATGTAATTACGGGAAGTGCTTATTTTTGTTGTACATGCTCTATAATCAAGCATTAGAGTCAGTCTAACTCAAAAGGAAGAAAACATTTAAATCTATCCCTTCTCTCCTTGTCTCTGTATCCTAAGAGGTTTGTGAAATGATTCAGCCGTTTCCCCAAGGCAGGAAAAAATATAAAGCATGGATAGAGAATAGTTTTTGTTATAAATGTCAACTCGAATCAATTTGGTAGTGGTTCCATGAGCTCTGTTTTGAGACACTTTGTGAAAATGTACCTGAGCTATGAATTCTCAGTGCTGAGGGCTCAGGAAGAGAAAGGTGAAGTAGGAGCACTGGGATCTTGAATCTGCCACCCCGGCCTACAGGGCCTCTGCTTACGTGACAGCTCCCTCTGTTACCTCTGTTTTCCTGGCTACGTGCTCAAGAATGCTCTCTGCTATGTTCTGCACCTTTTTCTTGGCCTTCCTCCTTTGCTGAAAGATACCTAGTTTACTCTGTCTGATATAGAAAATGTATGTAAATTAAGCATTTTAAGGTACCACGCTTGCCTTGAAGTGAAAAAAAAAAAAAAAAAACTCTTAAAATATTATAAGGGATGCTTGGAAATCTGTAGTGGTTAGAAGCATTTAACATTTTAGTCTCTTAATTAGCAATATCATACACTATATATTATCAAGAATTCCCTAAGAAGGTAAGACCACTAAAAAGGACAGCCTCAAACTTTTAATTCGATGCCTTATACTGGTGACTATGGATGTTCATTTTCATGTCAGGATATTATAGTGAAAGAAGGGATCGAATTGAGAAGAAATTGCAAAGAGTACGGAATTAGACTAGGGTCTCATATATTAAATCTCAATAAAATTTGAGTCATCACATAACACAGGTCCATTTTCACAAAATCTCATGTTACCACAAGCCAGATTATAAACTGTCTTGGTAGAGTACATCTGGGCTTTGGGATGACTCCACTACCAGAGACAAGGGTGCTGGTTCCTGATTCAACATAAACACATGCAACTGTATGCTGAAAAGATCCTTCTTTAATTAGTTGCCCCAACCTTCTCCTTTGTGCTTCAAGAGAGGCAACTTTGTGTAGTAGAAAGAGCAGACACTTAAACATCTTTAATACATCTTCAAATCCTACTTCTTCATTCACTAGCTAGTTGACTTTAGGAGGGTTACTTAGTGCCTCCCCCCCAACTCTTGTCTGTAAAATAAAAATATAATGCCTATCTTGCAGTAGTGTTGTGAAGAGAAACAGGATAATGTGTAAATCGCCTAGCACAATGAATAGCTCATAGTCTGAGCTTAATAAATGTTGGTTGTGTCACGTACACCAGGGGAATAATAATCTAGTATTTAATAAATAAATTGCTATTTATTTTCACTTAAAAAATTTATGGATTTTGGTGCTCTATATACACACGGGATCCTTTTCCAGCTTTAAGAGACAATTTAAATTTATTTCTTTGTAAGACTGCCTCTCTTAAGTTTTTCATAATTACTGTGGCTTGCCATTTCTTTCCTGAGGTACGATCATAGACAGCATTGCAAAAGGCACTCTCAGGGCAGACACACTATGGCTCAGTAGAGTCAGAGCTAGAACCAACCAAGAAGAATAATGTCTGTAACTATTTGTAGGTACCAGCAGGCCGGAGAGCAGAGGTATGACATGAGCTGCTTCAAGACTTAGAGGTAACTTTCATTCCCCGAGGGTGCAGGATGATGCGGGGGATAGGGGGTATACAGAGACTAAACTGGCCTTTAGTGACAAAAACAAACAAAAAGTATTCCCTTCATCCTTCAATATTGTCACCTGCTTGTGATCTAGGTGATTTCGCACTCATTAGGTTACTCTGAGATTTAGGCAGCTCCAAGGCACAGAAAATGTGGGATAGTAAGAAAGAAAATAAAGTCGGGGAGTAGGCAGATCCCTACCTCTCTTTCACCCCTATAAGGGCATGAATTCTTGAACTGCAGGAGACAGAAAAGTCTGAATTCTGCCCCAGTCTCAGGCAAACCACTAAGTCTTGTAATGGTGTAGTCTCTGAGACCTGACATTCCTTACTAGCCACTGTGCCAATACATCAGATTCTCAGTCCCTGCTCAGGATGGAAGCCCTTTCACAAACATATTTCATGTAATTTTAATAATAAAATTAGGTAATATCTCCCCAAATTTCATAATAGAATAAATTAGAAGGAATTAGAAACAGAGGCTCCTAACTCCAAGGTGAATTATTGCCCCCTGGGCCATAGCTACATCCTCCCACTCTTTATTCCTTCCAGTCCCCTCACCTCTCAGCCTGCAACCCAAAATCATTATCTTTAGGAAATTCTCACCACATGTGGACACACACAGTTTCACAGTCATAATGAAGTATAGAATTGTGCTAAAAACAGAGAGATAGTACAAGATAGTACAAGTAATTATACAGTAGGCAATCCAAGTGAGAATGGATTTTTGGAACCAGAATGCCTGGGCTCACATCCTCATTTCTCCACTTAACTAAGTTATCTGAAGTAATCCTGGTCAAGTCCCTTCCCCTTCTATGTTTAAATTTTCTTATCTATCAAATGGAGATAATAGCAGTACCTATTTAATGAAATTGTTGTGAGGATCACATAAGTTAATGTACATGAAACACTTAGACGAATGCTTGTTATATGACACAAACTATAAGTATTAATTCACATTACCAAATCAGTAAATCAATTTTCTAACTCAAGAATTGCAGGCACTGAAACCACTCAGCCACAAAGGAGAAATAAAGTGAAACTCAAAGCCATTCTGAGACAGTGTTACATTCCCAGGAAGGGTCTTCTTCATTTTTCTCATTTTGTATATCTCCAGACAATTTATGAAAATACATTTAAAAAAACTCTACGGTATAGTTCAGAGTTGAGTCAGAATAAGCAATTTCTACCATGAATTCAGATATCTTAAGCCTACCAGCTAATGCTAGCTCATAGCTGAAGACCTTTCACATACCCAATAATGATCATTTAAATATCTTAAATCCATCAGTGTAGATATCCAAATCCTTTTGAGACAGAATTTTTGCACGTTGAACTTTCATCTCGCCATGGAAAAGATCAACCACTAAGAGACGCACAATCTACAGATTATGTGCCCAACTTTCTTCACATTGGCGGCACAAGCCAGGCACTGTGCTGGCCCTGAGAAATACAACAGAGAGCTATATAGACAGCCCCTTACCTCACAGAGCTGAAAAATGGAGAGTCGTGTGTGCTCTCCAACAGTTGCCATTAACCATATATGACTATTTCAATTCAAAATTAATTAAAATTAAATATTATTAAAAGTAAAAATATATTTCTTCAGCCATGCTAGCTACATTCCAAGTGTTTCATAGTCATATGAGCTTAGTGGCTACTGTACTGGACAACAGAGATATAGAATATTTCCAGAATTATGAAAAGTTCTATTGTGTATTGCTGACCTAGAGAAAGATGAAAATAAGTACAGAGGCAATGAGAATACGGTGTGAAAATGCTATGATGGAAAAACACGGGATGCTGAAGGAAAAATCTATAAAGTCAGACTTGGTAGGAGATAGGGACTAGAGAAAAATTCCTGGAGTTAGTGACATCCAAGCTGAGACTGTTTGTTTAACAAACATCTTCTGAGCATGTGCCATACTCCATATGTACCATGTGCTGGAGATACAGGAAAGATTAAACAAAGACTCTTTCTGATAGAGCTTTAGTGGAGGAAGATAAGAAACAAATACACTCCTGAGATAATTTCTGGTTATGATGAGTGCTATGGAGAAAAAAACAGGATGACAAAAAGAGGCTACTTCAATCCACTGAAAAGGTAGGACTCGGTTGAGTTTGAGAGTCTTAAAAACATAGTGGCACAAGCTTCAAGGTTGTGTGACTCTTTTTTCCATCAGTGTTCAGTCACCTTGAGAAAGTTCAAGAAAGTCAGACTGTTGGGATCTTCTAACAGTAGAATGGTGGGTCCATAGAATTAAGAATATGGCAAGGGTTATTAACACTCTGGACCATGAAATTCAACTTTAACAGAAAAGGCAGTGAAGGCAGGTGGACTAATACACACTGAGAAAATAGACAGGTCGAAAACTGCAGATCTGAATGGGGCAAGAGGAAACAAAGGGCAGGGACAACTGGCCACAGGATTGAAAGGACAGTCAGAGCCAGGCAGGCAATAGTTAGAGAGCAAAATGTTCAAATTTTACTGTTCAGAGAAGAAAAGTTCCAGGGAGTGGCCACAGAACTGGGTGGACAAAATAGACCAGAGGTGAAAGCAATGCAGGTGAAAATGTACAGATGTGAGATTGTGACTTGCCCCTTAAGGTACAAATCAGGATTCAATCCACAAGGTCACCATAGACCTACTTTATTTTTTCCCTCCCAAAGACTACTAGACCTATCACATCACTCTGTGCCCATTTCAGAGAACAACTTTTCTTTTTTCAAGTCACCTGCTTGGATTGAAAGCAGGAACATAACTACATCTCCTAATGGGCTGGTGTCTGCTCAGATCAGCAACCAAGTACCCAAATTCCCCAGCTGGAATTGATTCTCCTTGATAGAGGATGCCCTACAGCTCTAGGATCCTCCCATGTTACCAGCAAAAGCCAGAGGATCACTTAATCTTGGCTTTCAGGCCTAACCTTACCTCTAAAAACAAGATCAGTCTAAGAAAAGGGAGACTCATTTAAAGAGCCTCAAGAAAATCCCCCAGCCTCAAATAATTCCCCCAACTGGGTTTACATTTGCACATTGGCTTTAATAACTGCCTTCTCTGGCCTTAAAAAAAAATGAGAGTAAAATGTCATTCTTACTTCCAGCCTTATCCCCTCATTTTAGCTGCTACCACGGGAATCGTTTGTGCTTCAACCAAGGCTGTATGGTCTGCAATCAAATTAGGAACCCTGACACCATGCCCACAATAAGTGAACTGACAGATAAAACCTGGCAAAATCATCATGCAAAGTAAACTTTCCAGAAACATGGTCTGCCCTTTCACTACCTTATAATGCTTAGGGTATTCCTACTCACACTTCCAGACCTTGCTCTTTTGACTCTCCATGTTAATGAAGACTTTCCCAACCCTTAGCCACCTTCACCCATAAAACACTCTCTCCTATATGACACTACTATTTCTCTACTGCAACTTTAAAAAGATCTATCTGGCCCCCTTATAAAACCATTTGTGAACAAGGGAAATGTTTTTTTAAGTTCATCTTTATTTTTCTGGTTCTTCTGTAATATCTCATACATCAAACGCATGTAATGAATATTTTTGGTAGAAAAGAAGAAAAAGCAGGACCAAGGGAAAGAGGGAGGAAGGAAAGAAAGAGCGTATGAAATCAGGAAGGAGAGGAACAATGGGTCAGTTGGAGAGAAATGATGAAATTCTAGATGTTCCTATTACAAAAGGTGGAGGCAGGAATAAGTAGAGAAGTGGCTATGAAACCCATCTGAACCTAAGCCTGCATTAGTCTCTAGGGTCTAGAAAGTCTATAATGTTCCTTTACAACAATTCAATCTGCATTCCTGTGTCCTTTGTCTTACATTTTCCTGTAGAGGAAAGCAAAGCTTAGTGGAGAGGAGGCTAAAGTCAAAGACCTGGTTCTTGGTTGTATGGCTAGTTGTCCTGTAACCCCAAATGAACCACTTAAACCCCTGAATCTCAGTGTCAGCAGGCTAGTCATATCTGCTCTATGATCTTTTGGGGAAGTTCAAGTGAGATAATGGAAGTGAAAAATCTTTGTAAAATCTAAAGGGCACTGAGAATGGATGAAATTACTGTCACTGGATTTATATCTACATGGCTCCCAGATTTACCATCCCCCAGGCCGAAGGATAGATTCAGTTGACCCAGGGTCTCATCTACATACAGAACAAGAAGTACACCTTGCTTTCATCATAGGTAAGTTAGACAACATCACATGTATGATATGGTTTGGCTCTGTGTCCCCACCCAAGACTCACCTTGAACTGTAATAAGCCCCACGTGTTGTAGGAGGGACCTGATAGGAGGTAATTGGGTGGGGCGGGGCGGTTTCTCCATGTTGTTCCCATGATAGGGAGTGGGTTCTCATGAGATCTGATGGTTTTATGTGTCTGGCATTTCCCCTTCTGGCACTCATTCTCTCTCCTGCTGCCCTGTGAAGGGGTGCCTTCTGCCTAGATTGTAAATTTCCTGAGGCCTCCCCAGCCATGCAGAACTGTGAGTCAATTAAACCTCTTTTCTTTATAAATTACCCAGTCTCGAGTATTTCTTCATAGCAGCGTGAGAATGAACTAATACGGTAAATTGGTACTGGGATAGTGGGGCAGTGCTGTAAAGACACCCGAAAATGTAGAAAGGACTTTGGAACTGGGTAACAGACAGAGGTTAGAACAGTTTGGAGGGCTCTGAAGAAGACAAGAAGATGTGGAAAAGTTTGAAACTTGCTAGAGACTTGTTGAATGATTTTGACCAAAATGCTGATAGTGATATGGACAATGAAATTCAGGCTGAGGCAGTCTCAGATGGAGATGAATAACTTCTTGGGAGCTGGAGCAAACATCACTCTTGCTACGCTTCAGCAAAGCAACTGGCAGCATTTTGCCCCTGCCCTAGAGATCTATGGAACTTTGAACTTAAGAGAGATGATTTAGGGTATCTAGTGGAAGAAATTTCTAAGTGGCAATGTGTTCAAGAGGAAGCAGATCGTAAAAGTTTGGAAAATTCGCAGCCTGACAATGTAGTGCAAAAGAAAAACCCATTTCCTGGGGAGAAAATCATGCCAGCTGCAGAAATTTGCATAAGTAATGAGAAGGCAAATGTTAATCACCAAGTAAATGGGGAAAATGTCTCCAGGGCATGTCAAAGACCTATACAGCAGCCCCTCCCATGGTGGGGCTTGGTGGTCTAGGAGGGAAAAATCACTTCCTGGTCTGGGACCAGGTGGCCACTGCTCTATGCAGCCTTGGGAAACAGTGCACTGCATCCCAGCTGCTTCAACTCTTGCTGTGGCTAAAAGGGGCCAATGTACAGCTCAATCCAGTGCTTCAGAGGGTGCAAGCTCCAAGCCTTCCACTTGGTGTTGGGCCTGCAGTTATGCAGAAGACAAGAATTGAGGTTTGGGAACCTCTGCCTAGATTTCAGAGGATGTATGGAAATGCCTGCATGTCCAGGCAGAGGTGTGCTGCAGGGGCAAAGTCCTCATGGAGAACCTCTGCTAGGGCAGTGTGGAAGGGAAATGTGAAATAGGAGCCCCTACACAGAGTCCCCACTGGGGCACTGTCTAGTGGAGCTGTGAGAAGAGGGCCACTGTCCTCCAGTCCCCAGAAAGTAGATCCACAAACAGCTTGCCCCAAGTGCCTGGAAAAGCAGCAGACACTCAACACCAGCCCGTGAAAACACCCAGGAGGGGAGCTGTACCCTGCAAAGTCGCAGGGGCAGAGCTGCCCAAAGCCATGGGAGCCCACCTCTTGTATCAGCATGCCCTGAATGTGAGACACGGAGTCAAAGGAGACCATTTTGGGGCTTTAAGATTTGACTGCCCCACGATTTTGGCCTTGCATGGGGCCTGCAGTCGCTTCTTTTTGGCCAATTTCTCCCAATTGGAATGAGTGTATTTACTCAATACCTATACCCCCATTGAATCTAAGAAGTAACTAACTTGCTTTTGGTTTTACAGGCTCATAGGGAGAAGGGACTTGCCTTGTCTCAGATGAGACTTTGGACTTGGACTTTTGGGTTAATGCTGAAATGAGTTAAGACTTTGGGGGACTGTTGGAAGGGCATGATTGTGTTTTGAAATGTGAGGACATGAGGTTTGGGAGGGGCCAGGGGTGGGAAGTTATAGTTTGCCTCTGGGTCCCACCCAAATCTCACCTTAAATTGTAATAATTCCCACATGTCGTGGGAGGCACCCAGTGGGAGATAATTGGATCATGGGAGTGGTTTCCCCTATGCTGTTCTTGTGACGGTGAGTGAGTTCTCATGAGATCTGGTGGTTTTATATTCTTCTGGCATTTTCCCTGCTGGCACTCATTCTGTCTCCTGACACCCTGTGAAGAAATGAATCCACCATGATTATAAGTTTTCTGAGGCTTTCCCAGCCATGCAGAACTGTGAGTAAATTAAACCTCTTTCCTTTATAAATAACCCAATCTTGGATATTTCTTCATAGCAGTGTGAGAACAGGATAATACATCATAGTTTTCACAATTCCCACATTTTTTTTTTTTTTGCATCTACTATGTTGGTATGGGTTCACAATATTCCTCAGCTTAGTGTTCATCTCAGAAAGACGGTCAGTCACAGCAGCAAAACCTGCTCTAGGTCAATCTGGAGAGACACCCATCTCCTCTTTCCACCTCACCAAGACAGGAATTAGAATAAGGGTAGGTGGAAGAAGATTTTCATAGTCCTCAACCCATTGCTTTTGGATCTAGGCCTGACATACATGAGCAAGGTGACTGAAATAATCATTTTCCTTATTTTTAAGATCGCGCTTACCATTGACTAGAATACAAGACAGATACACTGACTCCTGAGTCTTCCCTTTTTCCACTGCCTTGCACACCTCTCCTTTCTTCTCACTTTCACTTCCATAGCCTTCCTGAATAACAAAACTGCAATAGAAAAGGAAATTCTAGGGGGAGTTTCCTCCTTTCTGTTTCTGACAAATCACTTTTCTCTCCCAAATTCGCCCATGCCAGCCAAAGGAGGATGTAAGGAGATTTAAAAAGTAATTGCAGGAGCTATTTTGGAACCTCATTAAGTAATGGGGTTTGGCATAAATCTGTCTGGTTATTATTTTCCCCCAGGGTGGGTCATCCCAAATTTTCTGACCTAGTAAGCAGAAATAACAGGAAAAACCTACACTTTTTTTTATATATATATAAAGTTTCACTTTCCCCAAGCAGGTGATATGGTCTGTGTAAACTGGGGTATTTGAAAACTAATGCTGAATATAAGGATGCCAATATTAGGGGCTAAATGTCAGAAGATCTGAAAAGCCCACGAGAAGAAGATGGAAAGAGACTATCCCAGGGTAGGGGAAATAGGGACAGAGCCACGGTGACAAGAGGGCTTCTCCCCTGATAATGAAGCAATCTGGCATCATGGCTGCAGGCATGGACTCCGAAACCACACTGCCCACAGCAGCAGCCATAAGCCACACATAGCTCTCAAACATCCTAAATGTGCAACTGAGGAACTGAATTTTATATTGTATTTAGTTTTAATTTAAAACTCATATTCAATTCAGTTACTGAAAATAAGTATGACTGAAATAAATTAAATATGTAAACCTTCATTTCCAACTAAATTCTATGAAATCTAAATACTAATGAAATATTCCTGATTAAAATTTATCATTCAAATTGAGATGTGCTGTAAGATTAAAATACATACCAGACTTCAAAGACTTAATACAAAAAATGTAAAATGTCTTACTAGTGATTTTTATAGTGATTACATGTTGAAGTGATAATATTTTGGATATATTGGGCTTAATCAGACATATTAAATTGACTTCATTTGTCTCTTTTTACTTTTTTGAGGTAGCTACTGGAAAATTTTAAATCACACATGTGCTTGCATTATATTTTTATTGGACAATGCTTTTCTGGAGCATGGAATACATGGGTTCAAATTTCATTTCTACCACTTTCTAGCTAGGAGATGTGCTCAAATGTGTTTTCTGGGCCTTTTATGAAAAGTGGGCCAATAATAGTACCTACGACACAAAGCTGGTGTGAAATATAAGTGAATTATATGTGTCACAGGATGTTTCAGGGGTTGTTTCACCAGCCAGAAACCCCAGTGGCCTGTGGCACCTTTGCCTGAGTTTTGCTGGGGTCTGCTGGGCTCATTCCACCTACTCAGCCTGGCAGGCTGTGCTTGGCCTGCACTACCAGCCCAGATCCCATGCCTGTCAAGGGTCAGCCAGGCACAGAGCAGCAAGGGGTATGTGAGCAAGCAAGTGTGGGGTCCAGCCATCGCACACAGCCAGGCACTCCAGCTGCTGCGGCAGGGCAGGCAGCTTCAGGCGCCAGCATAGGCACTGGCTCCATGTGAGGCTACAGCTGGACCAGAAGTACTGCAAGCAGTTTCTGCCACAAGGACTGGTGCCTGGACAGGGGGAATGTAGTAGCATCCAAAAGCTTGCAGATGCCAGAAACCACAGACTTCCAAAGAGGGTGTTATAGCCCTCATCCATGGAGCCCCTCGGTCTGGGCCACAGCTCTTCTTTCTCATAGCCTGCAACATGGTGAGCGGGGGGCCATGTTTCTATCCTGTTTGTTTTACAGCTATTTCAGTCCTACCATTCAGTGGTCCTGAGTTCTTGCTCCATGTCCAGGAAGAATGAAGTAAGTGGACAACTGGAGGGTGAGCAAGGTGGAGAGGAGCTTTATTGAGTGACAGAACGTCTTTTGGGAGACCCAAAGTGGGTAGCTCCTATATACAGGCAGGTCATCCCAATGAGTGCTCCACTCTCAGCAGACAGTAGACCCGGAGTGAGTAGTTCCTATCTGCAGGCACGTTGTCCTGATGAGTTGAGGATACCTGAAGTGGGTAGCTCCTTCCGCAGCTAGTAATCCTGATGTCTATGTGAGTCTAGCCGAATCTGTGGTTTTTATGTGCTCAGAAGAGAGAAAGTGTGTGGCTATTGGTCCATGGGTGGTCATAAGTGGGCCTGGAAAAAACACCATAAATTCTCACTCCAGGCTGCAGACTCCACCCAAGACTGACAGCCTGGCCCCCATACTTTGGGCTATCCTTGGTTTGAAGGTAGGGCTTCACTGGGGAACTACCCCTTTCTGACTGGGAGCCTGTCTTCCTTCTGTCTCCATCAATCATGTTGTCCACAAGCACCCAGGCTGTTCATGGCAAGGTCACAACAGTGCCTGGGCTCAGCTACAACTTTGCTCCACATTGGAGCAGGTGCCAGGTGCAGGGAGAGGCCAGGGAGTGAGAGCAGGCACTTCTGAGACTGCAGGGGAAGGGGAGGCTTCCAAACTCCCAAAAGCACAGCAATGCTGGGTCCAGAGCTGCAGCTGGGTGGCTGCAGCCATGCCCAGGGAGCACAGGTCTTCCACTCTACCAACTCAGAGGCAGGCAGGGCTCCCACCTGTTCCTGGCTCCCACAGGCTCTGTGGAGCGCACAGGTCCAGCCATGCATCCCCCACAATAGCCAGCGTCTTCACAGTGGCTGCTCTAGACAGGCTTCTGCTGCTATCACATGGAAGTGTGTAATTCATGAATAGTTCATGCCACATGGTGTGCTCAATATATGTTACCTATTATTATGCTTATAGCTATCATGTTTGTGGGAACAGCAAGAAACCAGAAAAGGACTGTGAAATGTGAGAAAGAAAAAAATGTTTCTCTTTCTTCTGAAAGCCTTGTAGAAAATATCCATTCAGATCTGGGTGGAAAATGCCTGAGGCCTTGCTCCCAGGGCATGCAGCTGCACACTAGGACACCACTGACATCCCCTCACGGGCTGTGGATCAGAACATTCTCTGTCTCCTGCATACTTTCCTACAAAATCCCAAAAGGCACAACTAATGAAAGGTTGTCCTGATAAAATTTAGAAAGTGACATTAGTAAAAATGTGGCACTGAATCACAAGTGTGAAGGCTCTCTGCCACAACTAGCCTTATACCTTTCAGAAAGTCCTTAGTTTCTCTGGACTCTGTTTCCTCATCAATTAAGTAGAGATAATAGGAAGTGCTATTATGAGGATTAAATAAGATGGCAGGGTAGAAAGAGCTCTGTAAACTACATAGTACTGTGCCAATGCCAATACCTTTTACTTTTAGAACAATTACTGTAGGGTTAGCTTTCTTCCTGGACAAAACATATAGATGCTTCTATAAGATTATTTCCAGAGATCATGAAGACCTGCCAGTCTTCCAAACTTTCTCTAAACTGGTCTGTGGTAAAGTAGTCAAATCCTATGCTGTAGAAAGTTCCAATAATCCTTTGGGAAACAAAAATGCAAAAGACATCCAATTTAGGGATAAACTAGTAACTCACCATCATCTATTAACATCTTGTCTCTTTAGAGCTTGCAGTGACCTGAGAAGTCTTTGAGGAAATGAGCCACAGTTCAGGTAGGTTTTCATTTATTCTTTTACTCTTTAAATCAACAGATGTACACGTGTGTGTGTGTGTGTGTGTGTGTGTGTGTGTGTGTGTGTGTGTGTGAGAGAGAGATATAGCATGTTACTGAAATAAGAATTACTAAAGCGGGATAAGAAAAATGGAGCAGGACTGCAGGGGGAGTGGATGATGTGATTTCAATTGGGTAGTCAGCTATGTCTCCTTGAGAAGGTACCATTTAAGCAAAGACCTGAAGGAGTTGATTATGCAGCCACCTGGGGAAGAATGTTGCAGAAAGAGGAAAAAACTCTTGTGAACACTCTAGGACAGGAGCACACCCATGACTAAATGGAATTGAAACAAAAAAAAAAAAAAACGAAATATAAATGAAACAAAAAGCTGGTTCTTTGAAAAGATAAATAAAGTTGATAGACCATTAGCAAGATTAACCAAGAAAAGAAGAAAATCCAAATAAACTCAATAAGAAATGAAATGGGAGATATTACAACTGATAACCACAGAAATATGAAAGATCATTCAAGGCTACTATGAACACCTTTATGTGTATAAACTCAAAAGCCTAGAAGAGATGGATAAATTCCTGGAAAGATGTAACTCTACTAGCTTAAATCAGGAACAATTAGATACCCTGAACAGACCAATAACAACCCGCGAGATTGAAGTGGTAATTTAAAAATTACCAATGAAAAAAGTTCAGGACCAGACAGATTCGCAGCAAAATTCTACCAGACATTCAAAGAAGAATTGGGACCAATCCTACTGACACTATTCCACGTTACAGAGAAAGAGGGAACCCTCCCTAATTCATTCTATAAAGCCAGTATCACTCTAATGCCAAAACCAGGAAAGGACACAACAAAAAAAGAAAACTATAGACCTAATATCCCCAATGAACACAGATCCTAAAATCCTTAACAAAATACTAGCTAACCAAATCCAACAACATATCAAAAAAGTAGTCCACCATGATCAAGTGGGTTTCACACCAGGATGGAGGGATGGAGGGATGGTTTATCATACGCAAGTCAAGAAATGTGATAAAAAACAAAAATCACATGATCATCTCAATAGATGCAGAAAAAGCATTCAACAAAATCCAGCATCCCTTTATAATTAAAACTTAGCAAAACTGGCCTACAAATGGACATACCTCAATATAATAAAAGCCATCTATGACAAACCCACAGCCAACACAATACTGAATGGGGAAAAGTTGAAAGTATTCCCTCTGAGAACTGGAACAAGACAAGGATGCCCACTTTCACCACTCCTCTTCAACACAGTACCGGAAGTCCTAGCCAGAGCAATCAGACAAGAAAAAGAAATAAAGAGCATCCAAATCAGAAAACAGGAAGTCAAACAGTTGCTGTTTGTGGCGATATCAAAATTTAACTAGAAAACCCTAAAGACTCCTCCAGAAAGCTCCTATAACTGATGAAATAATTCAGCAAAGTTTCTGGATACAAAATTAATGCACACAAATCAGTAGCTTTTCTATATATCAACAGCGACCAAGCTGAGAATCAAATCAAAAATGCAACCCCCTTTACAACAGCTGCAACATTAAAATAAAATAAAATATAAAATAAAATAAATAAAATAAAATAAAATACTTGGGAATATACCTAACCAAGGAGGTGAAAGACCTCTACAAGGAAAACTACAAAACACTGCTGAAAGAAATCACAGATGACACATACAAATGGAAACACATCCCATGCTCAGGGATGGGTAGAATTAATATTATGAAAATGACCATACTGCCAAAAGCAATCTACAAATTCAATGCAATTCCCATCAATATACCACCACCATCCTTCACAGAATTAGAAAAAACAATTCTAAAATTCATATGGAACGAAAAAATAGCTCACATAGCCAAAGCAAGACTAAGCAAAAAGAACAAATCTGAAGGCATCATGTTATCTGATTTCAAACTATACTATAAAGCCATAGTCACCAAAACAGCATACCAGTACAGCATACTCTACTGGTATAAAAATAGGCACATAGACCAATGGAACAGAATAGAGAACCCAGAAATAAACCCAAATACTTACAGTCAACTGATCTTCAACAAAGCAAACAAAAACATAAAGTGGGGAAAGGATACCCTATTCAACAAATCGTACTGGGCTAATTGTCTAGCCACATGCAGGAACAATGAAACTGGATCCTCATCTCTCACCTTACACAAAAATCAACTCAAGATGGATTAAGGACTGAAATCTAAGACCTGAAACTATAAAAATTCTAGAAGATAACACTGGAAAAAACCCTTCTAGACATTGCCTTAGGCAAGAATTTCATGATTAAGAACCCAAAAGCAAATGCAATAAAAACAAAGATCAATAGGTGGGATTTAATTAAACTAAACGGCTTTTGAACAGCAAAAGGAACCGTCAGCAGAGTAAAGAGACAACCCACAGACTGGGAAAATAATCTTCACAATCTATACAAGTGACAAAGTACTAATATCCAGAATCTACAATCAACTCAAACAAATCAACAAGAAAAAAAAATTCCATCAAAAAGTGGGATAAGGATATGAATCAACAATTCTCAAAAGAAAATATACAAATGGCCAACACACATGAAAAAAATACTCAACATCATTAATGATCAGGGAAATGCAAATCAAAACCACAATGTGACATCACCTTACTCCTGAAAGAATGGCCACAATAAAAAAAAAAAAAAAAAAAAAAAAAAGTAGTAGACGTCGGCATGGAAGCAGTGAACAGGGAACACTTCTACACTGCTGGTGGGAATGTAAACTAGTACAACCACTACGGAAAACAGCATGGAGATTCCTTAAAGAACTAAAAGTAGAACTACCATTTGATTCAGCAATCCCACTACTGGGTATCTACCCAGAAGAAAAGAAGTTATTACATGAAAAAGATACTTGCACAAGCATGTTTATAGCAGCACAATTTGCAATTGCAAAAACTTGGAACCAATCCAAATGCCCATCAACCAATGAGTGTATGAAGAAACTGTAGTATATATACACAATGGAATACTACTCGGCCTTAAAAAGGAATGAATTAATTGCATTCACAGCAACCTGGATGAGATTGGAGACTGTTATTCTCAGAGAAGACCAAGACCATGGTCCACATAAAACCTCCCTCAGGAGCCATCCTATGGCATCTCATTTTGAGAAAAAATATCTGTGCTATCATCAAACTTTTGGGTGTGCAGGTTATCTGACCATAGTCAGACTGATTTTTTATATTAGAAGCACCACTAGGTACAAGAGGCCCAAACTCCATTTCCTTTAGACCCTATAGCTGTGCCATTGGTATACCAGGGTCTATGGACCTCAAAACGCCATTAAAAAAAATTAAGCAGATTTCAAAGAAAAAAAATCTTAGACTATCAGCCAACCTATTGCCAGAGTGTGAGAAGCTGATGGAAATGACTTGATAAGAACAATCAGTACCTTTAATAAACTGTGCTACCCAAAGTCTGCTTGCCTAAAATCAGTTAGAAAAATATGTGCTCCTTCTCTATTTCCTGCCCCTCTAGATTACAGAAATGGTATCTGCACCAAGCAGACAACTGAGATCAAACTCTTCACTGCACACATATTAAGTTTTTTAGTGGCTAAAGTATCATCTGTTCACAGTCCTCTCTTTTGTACATAGGTTCAGGAGTTAGAATGTCTAGAGCACATCAGAGAAGGGTTTGGGGTAGGGTGAGAGTATGGGACCCTTGCAATATCACATTCCATTTACCATTTAGGGAATTTACATACTTGCACTAATGTGCTATAGGTGAGGGTAAAGGCAGGTAGAGCTCTAATAACGCTAATTGGGGATGGCTTTCTTCTAATTTAGTATTTAGCAACTACAACGAACAGTAAGTAGGATAAGAATCATCTTCATTAGACAAAACCGCCCTAGTTAAATACCAGCTCACAAAAACAACCACAGCAAGAACAGATAGGATTGGGTAAAGAAATCTGCTCTTTGATCTCAAATTAGACTAACAGTTACTCTAATAGCAAAGTGAATAGGAATTAGGCCAAGGACAGTCCACATCTTCTTTGGAAGGTTCTGGGTATGTATAGCCTTGTTCATGAAGGCTAATATAACCTGGCGTAGGGTTTATTAAAAAGCATTACAAAGGAAAGCAAAATAGACGTTGTTGTTATTTAAAACTAGTTAGGTGGTGGTTGCACAACATTGTGAATGTACTAAATGCCACAGAATTGCTCACTTTAAAATGGTTACTTTTACATTACGTGGGTTTCACCTCAATTAACAAGAGAGAAAGAGAACTTGCTCCTGAACAGTTACACGAAAAAACTACATCTGGAAGCAATTTACTTGTACTTTAAGAAAATGACTTGTCCCCACAAAGTTTATGACAGGACTTATGAAACAAAAATCAAAGAAAGTATATATAAAGATTGGCCTTAAAAAATATTTTTTTAAAGATGAAAGCAAACATAGAAAAAAGAAGGATAATATAAAATAAATAAGATGGGGCCAGGTGCAGTGCCTCACTTTGGGAGGCCAAGGCCAAGGAGGGTGGATCGCTTGAGGCCAGGAGTTTGAGGCCTGGCCAACATGTTGAAACTCTCTTAAAAAAAAAAAAAAATATATATATATATATATATATATATATATATATATATATATACACTCATTTATTTATTTATTTATTTATTTATTTATTTTTATATTTATATATGTATTAGCCAGGCATGCTGGTGGGCGCCTGTAAACCCAGCCACTTGGGAGTTTGAGGCTCAAGAAGCACTTGAACCTAGGAGGCGGAGGGTGCAGTGAGCCAAGATTGCCCCAATGCACTCCAGCCTGGGCAACAGAGCGAGACTCTGACTCAAAAAATAAAAAAAGAAAAATAAATAAACAAACAAGATAGTAACACCAAGTCTAAATATATCAATTACCCTGATATGTATAAACTAAACTTGCCAGTTAAAACACAATGTCAGACTGGAATAAGACACACTCCAGTTCCTACGCTATTTACAAAAGACATTCCTAAAGCATGAAAATACTGAAGGACTGAAAACAAAGGAATGAGAAAAGATACATCAGGCAAATACTAACCAAAACACAGCTAGTATAGCTATATTAATAATAATCAAAGAAGACTTTAAGACAAATAGCTTCATTAAAGACAGCATTTCTATGCAATGATTAAACATTAGTCACCAAAGCAATATAACAATTCTAAACTTGCATGCACCTCATTAAATAGACTTAACAGATACAAACAAAAATTGAGAGACCTCAAGGAATAAATGGACAAATCCACCATGAGAGTGGAAGCCTATAACACTCTTATTTCAATAAGTTATAATTCAAGTAGCCAAAAAGGCAAAAACATAGGAGTCAAAGAATACAATTAACAACTTTGATCTGATGGAATACTTATAAATATTTATTATGTACTCAACAGGTCTATAAAAGATGTCACAATAAATTTCATAGAATAGTTATCATATGAATCTAATTTGTTCCTTAAACCCTAGGAATTTAGCCATGGCTATGCAAAAAGTGGGGTACAATCTTAAATGAAAAGAAATAAATTTTCTGACACCTAATGGACTAAAGGAAATAGAAGTTAAAATATGTAACATAAAAATGTTCAAAGTCACATTTCTTGAATATGGAGTTTATGGAATGAGAGTTTATCTACTAGACATTTTTAACTGCAAGAATAGTGTTTTCAGAATACAGTTCTATACTCTGATGTTTCAAACCTAATATATATATATGTGTATATACATGTGTATATGTACGTATGTATGTATACATATGTGTGTGTGTATATATATGTAAATTTTTTTTTGAGATGGAGTCTCACTCTGTCACCCAGGCTGGAGTGCAGTGGTGTGATCTCAGCTCACTGCAAGCTCCGCCTCCCGAGTTCATGCCATTCTCCTGCCTCAGCCTCCCAAGTAGCTGAGACTACAGGTGCCCGCCACCACACCTGGCTAATTTTTTGTATTTTTAGTAAAGATGGGGTATCACCGTGTTAACCAGGATGGTCTCGATCTCCTTACCTCATGACCCACCCACCTCAGCCTCCTAAAGAGCTGGGATTACAGGCATGAGCCACTGTGCCCAGCCCAAACCTAATATTACATGATAGGCATTTTGTCGTATCATTGTTATCTTTTATTTAGGAACTCCTCCCCAGGCCCTACATTTCTCTCTCCTTCAGCCAGAAAACAAAAGACCTCTTCTAAATATAAATTTATGTCAATTAAGATACCTGGAAACCAACACACCCAGAAAGTTATAATTCCTTTTAGACTTCATCTGGGTCAACCCCTTCAACAATATATTTTAATTCCTGATGCAGCCAAATTTACTTTCTTTTGTTAAGGTCTCAGTTGTAGTGAAATAAAAGATGACTTCTATACTTTCAGTTAACTGAGGGTTTAAAATCAGACTACCTACAGCTTTTTCTTTTCTAGAATATAGTCAATACCAGCCCTTATTTCTATCACAGAAACCCATAACTACTATTTCCTCCTAATTTTCTGATTGGAAACTGGTTCTCGGACCTTTTTCTAGAAAACTTCCCACAGGACTTACCTCACTGGAATCTCCTTCCACAGCAGCCTAGTCCTTAAGTCAGAGCTTCAGGGATGACCATGTATTTTGATAGGTTAGGAACATGTATCAGACAGAGTTTTTTATTGAATAATGGTGGGACATGATAAGAAGTTTTGAAAGTTAACCAGGAAGAAGTGCTACTGGCTATTTTCACTTTAGAAACTTGACTAGCTCTTACTGTTTAACTGTGTACTAATCCCTGGGAAAGATAAGGCACAAGTGTTACAGGATTTTAAGGCTCCTCCCATTAAAATTCTTAGCTTTCTGTTTCCTTTTTCTGACAAGCCTGAACAGTTTTTCTACTATTAGCTTGAGAGTTCAGCCAAAGATTATTGTAGGTGTAGAGAAATGAAAGCAAAGAGTTCTTCCTTTGTGTCCCAGATTTCAAGGAAGTTCACAACTTAGAGTAGTGGACAAGAGACAGTGTAATGGAAAGAACTCAAGTCAAAGCAAAGGAAACACCCCAAACAGATGGTCAGTATGAGGGACTATGCTGAGGAGTCATGAGGTATTAAGTCAACAGAATGGAAATAAGGGGAAAACACACGAGCACAAAGGGTTTCAAATGGAAGAGGAAAACTGAGGCTGGGAGAAGGCAGCAGCTTGAGCTAATTAGAACTGTGGCCTTGGGTTTAGTGGGAAAGGGTCCAATAAAGTGACCAGTCCTGCTTGGAAAATGCCAGTGTACCTCCAGTCTTCTAAAGTCACTTGGGAACGGGCCTGGTGGCTCATGCCTGTAATCCCAACACTTTGGGAGGCCAAGGCAAATCACTTGAGGCCAGGAGTTTGAGACCAGCCTGGCCACCATGGCAAAACCCTGTCTCTACAAAAAAAATTAGACAGGCATGATGGCATATGCTTGTAATCTTAGCTACTCAGAAGGCTGAGGCACAAGAATCACAGAAGGCACAAGAATCACTGAGGCACAAGAACCCAGGAGGTGGAGGTTTCAAAGAGCCAAGATCGTGCTACTGCACTACAGCCTGGGTGACACAGGGAGACCCTGTTAAAAAAAAAAAAAAAGAAAGAAAGAAAGAAAGAAAGAAAGTAAAGTCACTTGGCATTAGAATTCTTCTGAAATTGTATTAAGGTCCCCTGAATGCTACAGGAAGAAAAATCAAGAAGGAAAATGTACTGAATTTTTTTTAAGTTGCAGAGAAAGAAAGATAGCTGAGTACAGAAGAAAAACAAATTGGATTTGACTGTCAAGTTATTTTTTGTGTGATTTTAGTGACAGTTGTTTCAGAAACGAATGAGAAAAATGAGTAAGTGGCCAGAAAATGGCAATAGCTTGTATAGACTGTAGTTAGCAGAAATTTAGCTGTCAAGGGAAGAACACAGATAGGGCAAAACATCTTGGAAGGCTGTGTAGTAACAGAAAAAAGTTATTTTAAAAACGGAGGAGACAGACGCATTTGTGTGCGTACAAGAGAGAGAAAGACACAGAGAGAGGCTGAAGGCCAAGAATCAACAAAAAGTTCACAAAGAATGAGGCTAAAAAAAGATCAGATTAGGATTCTAGAGGTATTAAGAAAACATGTGCTCTGGAGAAAAGGTAAAATTAACCTTAAGGAAGAAAAACACCCCCCCCCCGCCCCCCCGACAGGGCAGAAGGGGTGGGAAGATAGGAAAAATAATAATGTATCAAGTATAACAAATAAATTTTGTATCCAAGATGTTTCTATAAAACAGAGAAGCACCAGGCTATCCAGTAATATATGGTTTTTCCAGGAGGCTCTGCGTCAAGTAAAGTATAATCATTGACTCTTTCTCCTAAATTAGTGAATTATTCTTTGGACAAGGAAAAAATATGAAGGACATAGAAGTTCAAGAGCAATTCAGGCTCAGAGCGTCTAAAACAAAATGGTTAAAAATACAAAAGAAAAGGAAAACAGGTGAGGCCATGTTTACCTTACTAGACTTCTAGATCAGGATGACATTTTAGGCACAGCTTTGAATTTCACTCACTCACACACACACACACACCCTTCCCCATGCAGTGTCTTGTTTCATTCTGTTTCCTGCTCTATTACAAAAAAAATTCAAATTTAAATTTGACAGAATAAGATAAATTATGTGCCCATCACTTAGGTGCAATAAATGTTAACATTTTGCCTTAACTGCAAAATTATATGTATGTTTGTGTCCCTGTATAAATTTATTAATGAAGCATGTGAAACCGGGTTAGATATCATGATATTTAACTACTAACTACATCAGCATACATCTCCTAAACTCAGAAAAATCTCTTATACAGCCTCAATACCTTTATCATACCCAGAAGCGTTATCAAAAATACCTGATATCCCCCAATATCCAGGCCATACTCAAATTTCCCAAAATGAACAACAAACACATCTGTAGTTAGCTTTTTCAAACTAGAATCCAATCAAGGCTTACGCACTGCATTTAGTTGCTTTACATCTTTTGCTAATTTTAAACCAGAATAAAATAAAGCACAGACTGTGCTTTTGTATCCTCATGACATGGGCATGTTAAAGAGTCTCAAACAACAGCTTTATAAAATTACCACATTCCTGATTTGTTGTATCTCATAGCATTGTTTAACACATACCTGTGTCTCCTGTACTCCTTATGTATTGGAAATTTGAACAAATGTCTTGATCACACACAGCTAAAACATTTGAGGTAAGGATGCTTCAAAGGCAGTGCTGTTACTTCATAATGCATTACCTCAGGAGGCACACAATGTCAGTGAGGCGTAGTTTGATGATGACAGTTTTATTTTAAAGGGTACTTCACCAATTATAAAGAGCAAATATATGTAGGGTGGTACTTAGGCCTCATCCAAGTATTCTATTTCCTAAAAAGTTTTTACCTAACGGTTCCAAAATTCATTGATAATTCCCTGAACCAACTATTTCAGGATATCAAAATAGTGACTTCTACTGGTATTATTCCTTCTACATTTATTTGCTGAGAATCTTCTGCAATGCTCACAGAGCTCGTCCTTTAAAACGCAATACAGTTGTTATTTGGGCTGTTCACCGATATTCTGGTGTTTGGGTTTTTTCCCCCTCTTCTGCATACACAACGGGTGTATTAATCAGTTTTTGCATCAGTAACAAACAATCCAGAATCTTAGTTGCATATAATGACACAGATTTCTTGCTCACAGCTCTGTGGTTTGGCTGAGGCCCAGCTGTGGCTCTGGTGTGCTTTGCTCCAGTCCCTCGTTTGGCATTACATATCTCTCACACCAGAACTCCAAATAAAGAAGCAATGGCTCCTGAGGATCTGCTCCTCTTTTACTGGATGGTATGAGTGCCAAAGAGTAAAAGCATGAGACACCTCCCTAAGTGAGAATGACATGAATCAGAACGCTTGTAACCCCAGGAGAGACACTCAGTGAAAGTGAAAAATACACTTTAGTTTTGAGCCACTGAGATTTTGAGGTTGTTTGTTACTGCAGCATAACCTAGCTCTCCTGACAAATACAAACAGGGAGCAGCTTAATTATTTCCTTTTAATTACTAATTTTCAGAGTAAGGAGTTGGTGTACTGATAACCTCTACTGTGGCAAATAATCTTATATTTTATCTTTCCCTTTTTCCTTTTTTTGAATGTCATTTTGGACTTGGACATTTTTATTAATACAATCAATCATAAACATTATTTTTTTGATGCTCATATTGTCCCAAACTCAGTCAGTGACAGCCCCTTCAAGCTGTATCCTTTTGTCAAGACCCCAATTGTTCTCTAGAAACTCCATGATACAATAAGAGATCTTAAAATCACTGTAAATATTCCCTATCTGAAACCTAGAATCACCCAGTTCCATAAGGAGCCCTAGTTCTTTTTAGAGAGAATGGTATTTTAGAAAACAATACCTGAATGTCAGGTGTGCTCAATACTACTGGATCATAATGGTTTCTAAGTTCTTTCATTGGACAGAGTGGATACAGCATTTATTTTCATTCTCTCCCCCACCCTATGTCTGTGTGTGCGTGTGTATGTGTGTGTGTGTTCCACTCTCTTTCTTTCCCTGTTTCCCTATCCCTCTTTCTTTTTCTCCACACGTGCACACTCACACATACAGAGAGAGAGAGACTTATAGAATATATGCAGATAAATTAGAGATACATTATACAGATTAATTATATTGCATATAATACATGATAAACATTATATAGATTGTGTGTAGCATTATGTTATATATAATCTTATGTTCATAC
Source organism: Piliocolobus tephrosceles (assembly GCF_002776525.5). Taxonomy (NCBI): domain Eukaryota; kingdom Metazoa; phylum Chordata; class Mammalia; order Primates; family Cercopithecidae; genus Piliocolobus; species Piliocolobus tephrosceles. The sequence continues at coordinate 96,588,472 of NC_045434.1, forward strand.
TAATATTTGCAACTTAGATTTGATTTTATAGAGTTATCTCCCCTCCTAATTTCTTTGTTTCTGTATTTGTTTCTCTTTTCTCACACATTGGAAACACTGGATCCTGATGTTATTAACCTCTTTATTTATTTGCTTTATTCTAGAACATACATAAAATAATTTCAAAATTATAATATCAAGAATAAAACTACTGGGTTAAGTTTAAGATTTCCTTGAGTACTTTTCATCCTGAAAAAGTGTGCCACCAAAAGTTGTATAGTAAAAGGTCCACTGAATATAATTCCTTTTATTGTACAGTCATGTTATGTATTAGATATGCAATTCAGTTAATTTTTTAGCTTTTAATTAGGAAGACAAGACGTGCAATTTTTCTTACACAAGCATCCTAGGGCAGCTTGTTCTCTTGCCCTTCTGTGATTGCCTGCGTCATTATCACAGCTCTTGTTCTGTCTTTTGTTCCTAAACTGTCCTCTCAGGCCACAGAGCTGGCTGTCAAAAATGTTAAGCACTAAGTATTCTTATTCCAATTGATGAAAATCCTTCATCATTATAACCCTTGAACCAGATCTAGGAGATTGGATTAGCATGTGTAAAACTGCCATTGAGGGGAAAGCACTCAATTGTAAGGAAGATAAAAATCAATGGAGAAATGGAGAAGGAGAAGGAATTACAGCTCCACAGAACAGGCTAGAGTCCAGCTGTGACTGTTGGAAGGAAAGGCTGGTTATGGACATCCAGTGCTGTAAATACATTCTAGAGAGGGCTGAAGGAGTCAGAAGGCATGATCAACTGTGTTCCAGTCAAATAGAAGCTCAAACAGAAGGAAATGCATTTACCCCACAACAGACAAACAACACTAGCAACAACGGATTCTTATTTAGCAATTACTCTTGCAATAATTTACTTCTATTAGGTCATTTAATCCCTTCGATAAATGTATGTGGTAAGCCCTATGATTGTTCCTATTTTACCAGTGAAGAAACTGAGGTAGAGAGAAATATTTAACTTAACCAATCTCCTAAAGATTGTAAGTGGCAGAGCCAAGATTCAAACCCAGAGATTCTCAGCCAGAATCCAGCACATCATAGCAAGCTCTTTCCCCAAGAGCAAGATATTCAGCTGTGGAAAGCTAAAGAATTATTCAAGACAAATGAGTTCTCTATTGCCTGCATAAACTGGCGATGGGAAGCATTGAGGGAGCCCTCAAAAACCGTGTTTTCAATTCCATTCAAGCCACTTAATCCTTAGGTAACTGTAGAGTAATTTTTATTTAGAAGTCATCATCTTACCCAATACTACTGCTCAAATAACACACTGTGACAGTCGTTTTAGGTACAAACACTACTTGATCATATTATGAGTGTATCTGTGAACACAATTTATATAAATGTATAAATGGGAAAATTATAAGATCTCAGAGACCAGTTTGATGTGCTTTTGTAAGCACTTTTTTTCTACATTTTGGCTCTTTGTTTACTTATTTTGTGTGTGTAATTTTGATCTCCTTCAACACCTTCACTCTCAGTTTTCTCTCCTATCTAAGTATCTATACCTAGGCTCCCAGCACACAGCTTGGTTTCAGGTAAAAACTGCTCTCAGAGCGTCCTGTGCCAATGTTATAGATCAGGTAATGACTGCAGGGTGCTCCACTCCAATGAAAAGCTGACATTTCAAGGGCACTCTGCCAATTGGAAAGTCAGAAATAAATAAGAAACTGATCCTATGGATGCAATGTGGTGAGAAAGTATCCTTTCTCTTGGCTCCCAATTTAAAATCATGCCACTGAAACTTAAAGCCTTTACTGTTTATACTTTTTTCCACTTCCAGCACAGGAGTTTAAGCCGGCAAACATCTGTCCTCGATTTCTACCCAGCTTCTTGGTTATTCCCATGCACTCAAATGAAACAGAAAAATAAAATAAATTAATGAAATAATCATTACTCCTCTGTTCTCTTGCTCTTTGTTGATTTCATTATTCAATTGAAGATATGATTGCAGAGAAAGCAGAAAGAATCTGGGGAGAGAAGGTAAAGAGTAAAGGGCATAGATCAAGAAAAAAAGGCCAGGAGATCTCAATTTGCAGAACACAGAGTCATCTCAGGAGACAGTTTAGTAATATCAGTAGTTGCATTAATCTCAGTGACACTAGTTGCTATATCAACCAAAAATCCCAATGGCTTAACACTAAAAAAAAGAATGTTTTGCTCACATTCCAGTCGGATGTAAGCGCTCCTGGTTTGGTGGCTCTCTTCCAAGCAGTGACTCAGGCACAGTTTCCATCATTTCTCTGGCCATCTATCTTCAAGATTTGTTTGCCAATATTGCCACTGGCATCAATATCCAGTAAGCTGACAAGAAAAAGAGAGCGGAGAAAGAGCATCTGCTTTTTAACCACCCCGGCCTATAAAAGATGCGTCACAGCCATGCCCATGCCATTGGCTTCCATTCCCAACTAGAAGCAAGTAAGTCTGAAAGCAGTGGCCCCTGGATGGGAAGCATGACTTGCTGGTGTAAAGTTAGCTCTCCAGATCACAATTGCTCTAGGAGGATTACTTGGGACACAGTCCTAGGAGCCATTTGTTCAGAAAAACAATGGCAATGAGATGGAATGCAAAGGAACAAAGATCAAAGGCTGCCATCTATCAAAGTCCTCGGTTCTTGGCAGAACAAACCAGCCTGAGTCAAAATTGTGAAGTCACCTGCAGAAGGCCTTTCCTCTCTTCTTTATGCCTTGCTCCTCTCAGGTGTTCTCTTGATAGGCATTTACTATTTTCATGGTGACCCCAAGTTCTTTGGGCCACCCTATTTAGTGGCAGTTCTGACCCATTCTCTTCAGACATTGCTAGGTGACTGGTTAGTCAAGGGTTTAGATGTCCACAGTTGTGTTGAGCCCTGTCTTTGATAACATTTGCATCTTAATGTTCCTAAATCAATTAAGCTGAGGCTATAAAAACTTTGGTCTCCATGAAAATGATTTAGTCGTTTCATCATGGTCTAATTCAGGAGAAATATGACAGGCAGAGAATCCTCTGGAAACCCCTCAAGTCACTGTACGCAACTGGCTCCTATTATGCAGGAGTAAAGTCAACCCACAAATGAAACACCAAGACTAATAAAATCTCTGTCATTATCATAGTTATTTATAGCTGACGACCCTTTAATATTTACATACAAATAAAAACACCATTATAAAAAAAAATACTCTCTGCATTTCCCTGATGAGAAAACTGAGACTTGGATAATCTAAATTGCTTTCCTAAAGTCACAAGGCCGCAAGGAGTAGGCTAAAGGCTGAAGCCAAGAGACCTTAACTCGTAATTCAGTGCCTTGTCATAATTCTGAGGGAAGTTGGCCCTTTCTTGTGATATCCAATATTTCTAAGGTATTTCGAAGTCTCTATCTTTCAAATTACTTCAAGCTAAAAGTATCCTGTCATTCTCTTTTCCAACTTCATCGCATATCTGAGATTCATTTCCTTGTTTTCTCTATTACCTCAGTCTGTGTTCAGATGTTCTTCTTTCTTCATCTGTAAATGTTTTCTGATAGTTAAGTATCTGGGGAAAAAGATTCATAGTTTGGCAAAAGTTAGATGGCTGATATTAGTGCATTTGCTTCACAATCCACAGAAAGCTGCCAGATTTATTGCTGTGCATCCTTTCCACCCACCCACCAATCCTCGCTAACCTGCAACAAGCGGTGTTTCACACTTTCCATTCTTTTTAAATCACAACCGCTAACTGAACAAGTGCTAAACCACAGTGTTGGAAGGTAGCAGGAAAGCAAGTAAAGGCCTACGACCTGCCATGTAAAGTCAAAAGAAGACTGTAGTTATAAACAAGACACGAGTCGATTTTTTTCTCAAATACCCATGCAAATTCACTCGGTTACACAGCAGGGCTGGGGTATATTTGCCACTAACTATGCTAAGGAGAAAATCTACCTCATTTACTCCATTTTCCCAGATTCTCTATTTTGCTCAAGACATTGTTCCATTCTCATTCCATCTTTGTCTCTTTCTCACACCCCAACTCCTTTCAATTACTTCCTCATAATCTCTGTCCTCCCTTTCATTTCTGTCTTCTAGAAATTCTTACCTAATTATTAATGCGTGTTCCTGTTGTGCCCTGAGTTCCGAGACCCCCCTCAAAGACGACCACCAGAAACCGAAGTCAAAGCCAAGCGGCCGGGATCACTTTATTGCAGGTTCGAACCCGGACTTCTCTCCGTACAGGCGTAGTCAGGAGGGCAAGAGAGAGGTCCCGAGCACAGCTCAAGCCTACTTGTTATAGTAAGGCACAAACAGGTTACAGAAGATTAGGGCATTTTTGCAGTTACAAGATTGGGATTGGTTGACATTTTGAAATTTGAACATTTGGCAGTTTCTGATTGGCTCCCGCCCTTTTTTAAACCACAAACGTCTAGGGTTTTTTTTTTTTTTTTTTAGACAAACTGCTTGCTTAAGCATGGGTGGGAGGGGGGTGGTTTCGATTGAGCAAGCAGGGGGTACGTGACTGGGGGCTGCAAGCACCGGTAATCAGAACAGAACAGAACAGGACAGGGACTTTCACAACGCTTGTCCATACAACGTCTGGAATCTATAGATAACATAACCGGTTAGGCCAGGGGTCGATCTTTAACCAGGCTCAGGGCTCCGCCCGGGCTGTCTACCTGTGGATTTCATTTCCGCCTTTTAGTCTTTTCATTCCTAATATTTCTGCTCATTGCTTCCTCTCAAAACTTACCATATTACATCTCTCTTTTGAAAAATGATATTCTGTCATAGTAAAACTGAGAATGAGCTTCTAGAGTTTGCTTGGCAGACTACAAGCAAACTTCAGCCTGCAATGCAGTTTGATATGGACTCCAAGCTGAAACTACTTTTTACATTCTCTGTAAATAAAAACAAATAGTAATATTCGACAGAGACGGAAAGACCCAAAACACCTAAAATATTGCTCTCTGGTCCTTTATGGAAAAAGTGTCCTAGCCCGTGTTCTAGACTATGTAAAAACTCTGGTCTCTCATCTATTCCCATCCTTTGTAATCTTTACTATTCTTCGGAATGCTCTCCTCAGTTTATTTACTAAAGTAGAGGACACAGTGTTATAGGGCAGCCAGATGCAAACAGGAACTGAAACATAAGGCTTCTAATATTTTTCTTCATGTAGCATGACAATTATTAGAAGAGTTAAAAATCTCCTTTTATTTCAATTTGCTGTTTTGAGAGTAACGTATTTTTGGTTACAGAGAACAACCCCTGAGATCACAGCCTTGACTTTCCCAATGTTTCAGAGGTCCATTGGAGAACCACCAGCACACTTCTCTCCCTAGCCCAGGTGAGCAGGAGGAAAGCAGCTGAGATGGTGATGACATAGGAGGCAGCAAGAAGGTTATGCAGGAGAAAAGTCTGAATAATTTATCTTCCAGGTGCATCTTAGGTGGCGGCAACAGATCTTTCCAAACCACATCAAGCTAGAAACTGATTTTGTTATTTTTCCCACATTCGATTGATGTCTCCTCTCTGCTTTTGACTCCCCTGTTAGCAGGCTGAGGTGCAACTGGAGAGGTAAAGTGTCTGGGAGGCAGTGATAGCGGTGTCCCCAGGGAACAGGCTATTGGCGTGCTGGTTGTGCTGCCAAGCCTGACTGCTTCTCTGAGACAAGTATCAGAGCCAGAGTATGTTGTGAGTTGGTAACAGCATATTCTGGGAAAGCCTCCACTAAAAATCGTGACCATTATGAGAGGAAATATGCTCCCAGTCAGCAAAACAGTATGAAAGTAAAATAACAGATAAGCAACAATACACTGGAACATGCTTTATAGCAAAGACCTACCTAATAGTAGGCACATATCAGCTGTAGAACAAGCTAAATTCACATGCTTAGCCAGAGGCTGTGAGCTTAGATTTAGGAGATAAATATAAAAACAGTAATACCATCAAGGGAGTGACCCTTGCAGGCCCACAACATTGCTCCCTACTAGAATGTAAGTCCATATAGTGATTTTCATTTTTTAATAAACATTTATTGAGCCTATGTGAACTGTTATATTTTAATCTAAAGCTGAGACAGGGCAAGTCACTTGTTAAGAGCCACATGGTTATAAATGACAATACAAATAATTAGAGGGTCAGGGAAAGCCAGAGAGAGAAAAAGAACAGATGAATTTAGACAGATGTGGCTTTGAGTGTCAAATCTGCTTCTTAGAAGCTATGAAATTTTGCGCAAGTTACTCACTTCTCTGAGCCTTAGTTTTCCCATTTCTAATGTGGGAACAATATCTACTTTTCACAGATTTTGTGAGGATTAGAAGCTGTTTTTCTAATGTGAATGGTTCATGGCTGACCCTTTAGAGAAAAGAGGACAGAGAGAGGAAGGTGTGTAAGTAGAAAGTGCTTACTCCAGGAAATGCAGGGTAACGTTGGCCTGTGTGTCAAGGCACCAGAATTTCAGGTAGGATTCCCACGACCTTTGTGGACAAGAGACTAGAAAACATGCAGTTCTTACAGTCAGTCCTACTGTGACTATAAGAATTCATGGCTACAAAAAACACTTCTATTCTAGGGCCAGGAATTCTGAGCAAAACATTTGCAAGTCAACCTACTCCAATCTATTGTTTGATGGCCATTCTAGACCCTCGAAAACTGTATGCAAAGGAATGTTCTTTCATTTCTGCCTCTAACTTGAATCTCTTGTTTTCTGACATTCTCAGCTTTTCAAAAGCCTTCAGAACACATTCGTGTGATGAGAGCTATTTCCTTTCTGAGAATGGGAGTCAGGGAAGGAAGAAAGGAAACAAAGAGGAAAATGCCAAGACTAAACTGCCACTGGCCTGGGAGTCTCCACCCATTTCCTGCACTGTGGCCACTGCTATAGGTAGCTACCAGGTAATATCTCTTCCTCCAGTTTGCAAAGTTTCTGGTGTTATCAGTTACAAAAATGTAACCTAAAATTGATAGAATTACTTTGGAAAGCAAGAAAGCATACCCTGGTGAAACTGAAGAGGAATATAAACTATGACTCAGCAATCCAATTCCCAAGTGCATAATCTGAAATTGCTTGCTCTAGGAGATATGAAATTATTCCAACAGCATTGTTTATAATAGACAAAAAACCTGGGAAAAAACCTGTATGTCCATCAAAGTCAGAATGCATTAATAAATTGTGTTATACTCACACCATGGAGCATTATACATTAATGAAAATAAACTTGTATATTTAAGAACATGGATAAACCTCAAAACACAATGGTAAAGGGGCCAAAAACAACTCATATAAGAATATGTTTCCACTTATATAAAGTTTAAAAAGCAAAACAAAGTAATATATTATTTGGGGATAGCTATATGTGAAATAAAACTATAAACAAGCCAGGGGATGATTGGTTACCCACCCTAGGGACTGAGAAAGAATGCAATTGATGAGGTTCACCCGAGAGTCTTCAAAGAACTGGTTATGTTCTCATTTTAAGCTGACCGGTAGGATCCTAAGTGCTTATTTTATTATTGTAATTATACTTTCTAAATGGTTCATATACATTCCATATACACTAGGGTATGTATAATTTATTTCACAATAAAAAAATTAATGTAACCCAAACGTGCATGGGGCCCCTAGGGTCACATCTGCTCTCACTCCACACTATCTTGAGTCAAGTAACAGATCAGTGACAGCCCTGACTAGTGTTATGGTCTGAATGTCTGTGTCCCCCCAAAATTCCTATGTTGAAATCCTAACCTCAATGCAATGGGGTGGGGCCGTTGGGAGGCAAAGTCTCTGGTATCATCAGTAATGAAAATACAATCGAAAAGGGATAGTACCACTTTGGGATGCAAGAAAGAATACCTTGGTGAAGCTGATCAGAAATGGTAATCTATGACACAGCAAAACCATTCCCTGTTGGGATCCTTAACGGGATCCCTAATGGGATTTCATAAGTGCTCTTATGAAAGAGGGACAAGGAAGTTTGTTCCTTGTTTCCACCACATGAGGACATAGGCATCTATGAGTCAGCAAGTGGGCCCTCACCACACACTGTATCTGCCTTGACCTTGGACTTCCCAAGGCTAGATTTCTCATAGCCTCCAGAACTGTGAGAAATAAATTTCTGTTGTTTATAAACCACCAGGTCTGTAGCACTTTGCTGTAGCAGCCCTTTGCCTGGAGTATTCATCTCCCTACTTCTCATGTCACCAACTGAAAGTGGCTTCTTTTTCATCTTAACCAAAGTTAGTCTGCCCATCAGTCTCTGCTGCAATCTCTTATCTGTTCCCTTCATAACAAACTCATTACAAACCGCAACAACTTTGTTTACTTGTTTCTGTTTCTTTTCTTTTTGTCAGTCTCTCCTACTAGAATACACGCCTCTGGAGAGTCAGGACTTTGTATGTCTTGTTTATTGCAACCTCACCATATCTCAGCACAGTGCCTAGTATAAAATAGTGGCCAGATATGGTGATAGGAGTGTGATAATAAAAAATGTATCATGAATCCACAATAAAATAATGACTTTGTTATAAATTGTCATCTTATGTGTCAAGGCTTACACACACACACACACACACACACACACACACAAACACACACACACAGTCACCCCGAGCCCTGCCATTTTTCTGCATGACTCTGGGTCTACATGGGTGGCCTGTCCAGAATCCTGTCTTCTCTTTTCTTTGAGTTTTCTATCTCCATTAAACTTCTTTTTGTCTTTACTGCAACCACTAATCCAGGTTATTTTTTGTGTTTAAAGTAATAAAATTAAATATTCTATACTTGGAGAATGGCCTAGTATCGTTATAGCGAGTTCACTCAATTACTCCCACTCTTTTGACTGCTTTTGATCGACCCAGTAGTCCTCTGTCTGACTTCAATTTCATGCCCACCTAACTTCACCTCTGTGGCCTTCCATTGAAAGCCACTTGCCAGTATCCTAACCCCCTCTGCATTTGTCCTTCCTTCTCTCCCACACCCCCTCTTCCCAGGCTCTAGACACTTGAACTCTCAGCTTCCTCAGTGTTTGCACCTGGGCTGCTAATCACTGCTAGAGAAAATCATACAACTATAAATTTATGATAATAAACTTCATCTGGTTCTCCACACTGCTCCACAAACTACATTTTCTAGTCAGCTCACTCTTCAGATTTCAATAATGATACTTCAGGATTTCTTCACTCCCCTTACATGTTTGATCCCTCTACATTAGGGCACATTCTCAGCAAATTACCCACATTCTTACCTCACAGAAATGATCGAGTCCACTTGTCAGAAACTCATCCAATCTCCTAACTGCAGTGGGTTGAATAGTGGACCCCAAAAAGACATGCCCAGGTTTTAACATTTAAAACCTCTGAATGTGACCTCATTTGTAAAAAGCATCTTGCAGATGTAATTAATGTAAGGATCTTGAGATGAGATCATTGTTGATTTAGGGTGGGCCTGGAATCCAATGGCAGGCATTCTTACAGAGAAATGCAGAGAGAGATCTGAAACACAGAAAAGATGGCCAGGTAAAGACAGAGGCAGAGTTTGGAAGTATGCAGCCCCAAGATGAGAAACCTGTTCAGAGGAGTGAAAATCTGCTTACACCTTGACCTTGATTTTGGACTTCTGAACTCTAAAACATTGACAGAATAAATCTCTGTTATTTCTGAGGCACCTAGTTTGGGGAAATTTGTTATGGCATCTCCAGGAAATTCACGATGCTAACTAAGCTGACACCTGCATTTGTACCTGCTCCATCTGCCTTCTCTTCAGTTACTGTAGCAAGGGTGGATAGTTCCTATTTAAGTCTACAGCTAGGCTGTGGACCCCACAATAAAACATTGTGGTTAATGGTGCAAGTCTCAAGCTAGATTGCTTGGGTGTCGATCCTGTCTCCACCGCTTACTATGTGATGTTGGTTACTCACAGTACCATTCTATGCCTCAGTTTCCTTATCTCAAAAAAACAGGATAAAAATAAAAAGTACCTCTCTAGGAGAGGCTGTGTAGGAATTAAATGGAATCATGCTCTCAGAACTGTTACTGAATAAGAAGAGAAGAACTTTTATTACTATTATCATCTCTAGCTGCCTCCTCAAGGACTAAACTATCTATTGATTATTCCTCTCTCTTGTTCCTTCAACCTTTTTTTATGAGATAACTTCCATGAGCATTTAAACATTCATGACTATTCCCTATCCAACAAACAAAAACAAACAAACAAACATCACCACTCCCTAAACCACACTCCTCCCTCCAGCTCCCATCCCACCCACTAACTCCATTTCACAACAAATGTTTTAATTAGATACACTCCTTGCTTCTCCTTCCTCACTTCTCACTCACTTGGGAACCCACTAAAATCTACTTCTATCACTCCACTGAAACTTCCCTTGACAACCCATGTATTACCAAATCCTAAAGGAAACATCAGCCCTTATCAGCAACATTTGACAGTGTGGCTCATACACTCTTTTTTAAAAGCTTCTTTTCATTGATTCTGGCCCCAGCCCTCCTAGTTTTCTTCCTGTCTATCTGGCCAGCCTCATTTGCTCACTTCTACCTCCTCTAATGATTCCTTAAATGATGGGTTCCTCAGGGCTCCTTCTTAGCCATTCTTCTTTTCTCAATTTACCTTCTATGAGATATTGACCACTCCCAAGACATCAATTTACTCACAACAGACTGATCATTCCTAACTTGTATCTCTGGCCTAGATTTCTCTTCACAGTTCCGGGCTCATATATCTAGCTGCCCACTAGACATATCTACTGCTACATATTTGACACCTCAAATTCAACATGTCTAGTGGAAATACTCATCTTCCCTGGCCTTTCTGAGAATCTACTTCCTCTACCTATCCCCTTTCTCATGAAAAGGCACTTTAATTCACCCATTTGCTCAAGCCAGGAATCATCCTGGACTCTCCTTTTTCCTTTACCTCTTACAGCTGATTTCCACCAAGTGTTATCCATTTGATATCTTAAATGATCCTCAGATTCACCCTCTTCTCTCTCTTTCTCTCCACTTCTCTAATACAAGCCAACACCACATCACATATACCCTTAAACTGTCTCCAACCTAGTTTCCCTTCAGTCTTTCTCCAAATTAATCTGGAATAATCTTTTCAAACTGTATTCCAAACTATAAATCTAAGCCTGGTCACCACACACACACACACACATACACACACACACACACACGCTCTTCAAATCTGTCATTGGTTGGTATTTTCTCTTAGGATAAAATCCAAACTCTTTAAGAAGGTTTACCAGTTCCTCCACAATCTGGCTCTCAGCATTAGACGTCAGTCTCACAGACTGCCTGGAGTGTTTTTGTTCTCTCCTTCCTTCAAAGCTTAATGTCGCTTCTTCCAGGAAGCCCTGATGATGCTTCAGCTTCCAGATGTCCCATGGTGTTCTCTGTACATCCCTTAAGAGTGACCCTCTATAATGTGTTGGGATGACCTAATCAATGCCTGTCTTCCACACTCCAGAGCAAGTGTGTAAGAACCAGAACCATGCCTGTCTTATTCCCAATGCATCTCCAGTGCCTCTCAAAGTTGCGGATCCACGGCAGGCACTTCATAAAGACTGGATGAGTAGATGAACAAATGCTATTTTCCTTGGGGAATTATTTGGTATACCTTATATTATGTTTCTCTAAATTCTATGTGCATCATGACTGAATTTGTGCATATACATGTATATGTACACATATGTATGTGTATACATATATAATGATTATAGTTAAGTGTTATTGACTGAATTACATTACAGGAGAAGAAGTAGTTAGAATAATTTATCTCTGAACTCTGTCATACAGTACATTTGAAGGAAAGAAGTTATTTAATGAAAATCTGGAAATTGGGAGCATTTTAGTAGTGTGATGCAAGGATCTTGGAGGAAAAGTTTTAAGGGACACTATACTCAGGTTAAGACAAGACTATTTTAAAAAAATAATTTGTAGCAGACTAGTTTCCCTAGGGATCAGCTTGGAAACTATGAAGGAATACACATTTCAGTTAAATAACCTAGAGGAAAATAATTTGGGATAGAAAGTGGGTGGAAAACAAAATCCAAATTTTAGAGAGTGTTCAGTAATACTGCTCAATCTGCACAGTTGGATCACACAGTTGGATCATCTCTACTTTAAACATCTTTAACCAATAATCTATTTCTTATTAATGGTATTTCAGATGAAAGTCTGAAATTTTATTTCTCTTCTTGAATATGTAGATTATGGATGAGATTTATAGACAACACAGGCATTTAAACAGGCAAGATATGGTATTTCACCAAAAGACCAAAATCAGGTTGGGAAAGAACACATTTTAATGTTCCTGCTTTGACCCCAAAATACAGAAGGTAAAATAGTGTCTGAAAAAAATGAAACTCAAAATTCATGGAGGCAAATGCTGTGTGCAAAATCACTGACTTGCCGATCACGGTGGCTCACGCCTATAATCCCAGCACTTTGGGACGCCGAGGTGGGTGGATCACCTGAAGTCAGGAGTTCAAGACCAGCCTGGCCAACATGGTGAAACCCCATCTCTACTAAAAATACAAAAAAGAAAAAAGAAAACAAAAAATAGCTGGGAGTGGTGGTGGGCAGCAACTGTAATCCCAGCTACTTAGGAGGTTGAGGCAGGATAATCACTTGAACCTGGGAGGTGGAGGTTGCAATCAGCGGAGACTGCAGTCAGCGGAGATTGCACCATTGTACTCCAACCTGGACAACAAGAGCAAAACTCTATCTCAAAGAAAAAAAAAAAAAAAAAAAACTGACTTTACCAAGAAAAAAGATTTTAGAGTTTGTATTAGAAAAGCTCGCTGGTGACATTGAGCAAGCTTCCCAGCAGGTGGCGCCCTGAACCAATGAATGTGAAAAATAACAGACTCAGACACACCTACATTTTAAGAATTAAAATCACCTCTTTTGATATATATGTATATTCTGACCACACACTCAGTAGATTGTGGAATCCATATGCTCTTACCCTCTGTACAACACACATATACACATGCGTGTGGACACATTTCTTCACCAGGGAACACAGTAACACCCCTAAATTATGAAGGTAAACATTAGCAAGCTGGACATACAAATTAGACATCAATTAATATATGTATGTGAATTGCATCTAAGAGCCAGTCCAGTACCTCCAAATGGGTCCTTAACACTGCCTAGTATACATTCCGCACTTCTCTGCTATATTATTATCATCCTCTCACTCTCCACAGTAACTAATCCAAATTTCTGTGCTGTTTTCAAACATCCAACACCTTCTCTTTTTCTCAGTTATTCTCTGTTCAAGACATGGCTACTTACTTTAACAGAAGAAGGATAGCCACTGCCATCAGATGGAATTTCCTCATCTTCCAGATATCAACATGAAAATCTTCATCTAAACATCTACCCTCTTTCCTTCCAATGGTCACGGAGGAGCTGGTCCTCCAGCTACCCACTGTTAATGCCTTCTCTGGCACTCTGCATCCCCTATCACCTTCCCAGAAACCTCGGCTTCTATTTATGCACTTGCTCTTGTTCTTGTTCTCTCTCTGTCTCTCTTTCACTCAATGACTTCCTTCCCAATGGCTTTCATAGAAACTCAAATCTCTCCCACTAAAAAAAACAATTAAGATGTGTGGAACTACAGATACAACAAGTTTGGCCATGAACTTATCACTGTCGAAACTGAGTGGTGGGTACATGAGGATTCATAATGCTATTCTCTCTAATTTTATTTATGCTGGAGAGTTACCACAATGAAGTTTTAAAGTAAGGGAAAAAAAGATATTTTTGTTTGATTCCTCATAGCTTCCTCACCACCCTCTCTTCATCTCTTCATGCCCACACTTCTAAAAGTTGCCTATATGCATTCTCTGTTTCCTTACCTCCCACTCCCTCTGCAACCCCCTCCATCTGCTTTTTTTACCTGACACTCCAGAGAAACGAAAACAGCTATCACCCTTGACTTCCATGTCACATAATCTAGTGGATACATTTTAGTTATCATCACTAGTGACTTCTCAGCAGCATGTGATACTCAAACAAGTTTCTTCTTACATACTTCCTTCCCTGGGCTTCAGAAATTATAATATTCTGCTTTTTCTTCTACCTCTCACCACTACTTCTCCGACTCCTCTTACTCTGTTGTTAAATGCTGAAGTTCCTCTTAGCTCATTCTTAGGCCCTTTCTCTTCTCACCCTGTAATTTTTCCTATATGATCTTATTCATATTCTTGGCATTAAATTCCACCAACATGCATATGACTTCCAAAATTAAATCAGCAGTTCAGACCTGACCTGACTCTCACCTTCACACGTGTGTGACATCTCCTCTCTATATCTCAAAAGCACCTCAAAATTAGAAGCTCCAAACTGAACTCACCATTTTCTCCCCCAAACCTGGCCTTCTTCAAGTGTTTCTGATCTTAGTGAATGGTGTGCAAACCAGAAATCTTAGAGTCTTTCTTCTCAACTCTTTCCCCCTTTTACCATTTCTAATCCATCAACAAATCCTGCATGTTTTAGCTCATAAATACTTCTAAAACCTTTCTTCTTCTGTATCTGCCATTACCACCACCAGCACCACTATCATCCCCTTAATCCCAGCTAATATTGCTTTTCACAACAACCTCTGGTGGTAACTTCTAATTTAGCTCCAGCATCTATCCTGGCAGCCTTCCACTCTGTCCTCTGAGCAGCAGCTGGAGTAATCTTTCCAAAAGGCAAATCCAATCATGTTATTCTTTGGCTTAAAATCTTTCAGTGGTTTTCCATTGTTTTGGGGATAAGGAGAAAAAAAACCTTACAGGGAATACAAGGTCCTATGGGGCCTTGTCTCTCCAATTTCACTTCATGCGGCCTTCTCCCTTACTCTCTATTGTCAAACCAAACTCGCTTTACAGTCTTTCATCCGGCTGAGTGCGGTGGCTCACGCCTGTAATCCCAGCACTTTGGGAGGCAGAGGCGGGTGGATTACCTGAGGTCAGGAGTTCAAGACCAGCCTGGCCAACAAGGTGAAACCCCATCTCTACTAAAAATACAAAAATTAGCTGGGTGTAGTGTCAGATGCCTGTAATCCCAGTTACTTGGGAGGTTGAGGCAGGAGAATTGCTTGAGCCCGGGAGGCGGAGGTTGCAGTGAGCCAAGATTGTGCCACCGCACTCCAGCCTGGGCAACAAGACAAGACTCTGTCTCAAAAAAAAAAAAAAAAAAAAAAAAAAAAGCCCTTCATGCACGGCATCCGCCCTCCTTCTACAAAAGCTTCATGTATGCTGTCTGTGTATAGAAAGCCCTTTTCTTCATTCCTTGCCTAGTTATTTCCTTATCTTTCAGATTCAAGTCAAGAGACACTTCCTGGGGGAAGTTGTCCTTGATCTTCCCAAAGAGGTCAACTCTCCTGGCCACAGACCTTCTTTGCTTCACGGATCTCTCCTTTATTTACCATTGCGGCTTTACATGTATTTCTGTGATCACCTCTGTCTCATTTGTTCATCACTGTACGTCACTCAGTTCTTAGCACACAGCAGGTACTATAAGCATTTGTTGAATGAGTAACTGAATTAATGATTATTATTCATTCAACTCTGTCGGTTTTCCCTCTACTTAAACTGTCTCTAGATTACTTTTACCTTCATCTCTGAGTGGATAATCAGGGACTACACCTCATTTTTAATATTAATATAGTTCTGCGCTTTTATAGCTTATGCATGCCAGGATCCCATATGTGGGGCATGCCAGGCATCATTTTTACCCTAATATTTGGAGCCAGATTATTATTTTTGTATTTTAAAAATGTAAATATAATGAAATAGAACCCCAGATCTAGAATGTAGCATAAAGTCTATGACTTCAGAGAAATGCTGTGCTTAGTACAGACCACTTTAGGCCTGGCTTATGTGAATCTGGAAGTAAGCCATCACTCTCCTCAGCCATTAGAGACATGCTTAAGCACAAAACTTAAAAAGCACCATTAGAAGTTTATACATAATAGAAAACTTTTAACAGTTTCATGCTCCTTCAAAATAATCTAACTTGTTCTAAATAGTCGGAAATTTTGGATGGTACTATTTCTTTCTCTAAAAGTGGTCTATAGATGTAGCAAAGGAAGACAAGTTATCAGCAATTGTTAGTGATTGCCAGAAGATGCTCCCTTCAGATTCAGGACTGAGCTAGGTCCACAGCAAGGAATTTACCAGAAAAAGATTTGGACTAGAATACAACAGCCAAGCCCTGGTCTCCTGTCTCTTCTCAGCTCCCCAGGTGTTTGTTTTAGTCTAATTCCATCTCTGTAGACACCAACCTGCCTTCTCAAAATAGACACACTCGCCCTCATCCCAGGCTTTAAAGCCCAGCACTGCCCCACACAGAGAAGTCCTAACATGACCCTTTCCACAGGGACTAGAACCTGAGGATTGCTGTAGGACTTCTCTGCTCATTGCCCTAGAGAAAAATCTAGGGCTCCCACAGTGATCACTTTGGGGAGAACGTGCTCTTGGAGGGTAACTACTATTTAAAATACATTACGCGTGTCTTGACTTCCACTAGGACTCCCCTCAAAGAAGAATGTGGTTAGAAACATGGGTCACAGCTAAAATCTCTCAAGTCCTCACTCACAGCCTCCAAGAAACCAGCTTGATTCAAACAATCTGAAGGTTTAGAAAGAATAACTACAAACAAGGAGGCTAGCACTTGTGTTTGCACCTCCTGTGTATCTACCTCGACAATTTTACAGCTTACCCTATTTAATTCTAGGTATTAGTTTGATCATTTAGTGGATGAGAAAATCAAAGGACTTAGACAGACTTAGCGCATGCCTACATTTATACAAGTAAATAGTGAGACCTCAGATTTGGACTCAGATCTGTGTCATTACCATGAAGTTGCTGCTTCTACTATGCTCATGGTTAACTTCCCTTATCATAATATGCCATCTCTCACCATTCATTCTCTCAAAAGAATCATCACTGAACAATATTACCACCATGGAAGCAAAAAGATCCAACTAACTTCCAAGGAGGACACAGTTTAAAGATATTCTGTTCCATTATAATTTATAGCAAGTACTAAGGACATAAACACTGCAATCATGTTTTTGGGGATAAGGTCTATTTGCTACAGGTTTAAATATAAGCAAAATGAACATATTTACCAGTAGGTAATAACTATTGTAATGACAATAACTAAAAACAACTAGTTTAAAAATAAGTGATCTGCGTCAGGTAAGCTCTCCAGAGATGATAAATCACTTTTGTAGGTGGACTGTTATAAAACTCTCCACCTCCGGTGGTACAGCACCACCGCTTGGGAACCACAGTGCCATAGCTTGCTGCTTCTAAAGGCTTTGGGCCATATGCCTACATATGTGACTCTATTCTCTACTTATCTATTCTATCTCTGTCTGTTCTCTACCAACAGATAAAATGTGCCTTTTAACACAGAAACCAGAACCTCCGCTCAAACTCGTCAATGGTGCTCACTAACATTTAGAAAAGCCTCACCGACAAGCCTTATGTCAATGATTGCCAGGGTCATTGGAATTGCCCCTCAAAAGTGGTTTGAAAATTTGATGGAGTAGTTTTTTTTGTTATAATGACTGGGGGCCACGGTTAGCTGTAGAGAGGAAGAGCATGCTGGACTTATGAGTCCCAGAATGTGCAAGGGCATCTCTCACAACGAAGAATTGACCCATGATGTATACTTCTGAATGACCTGTTAAAACCTATGTGCTGGGGCCGGGTACGATGGCTCATGCCTGTAATCCCAGCACTTTGGGAGGCCGAGGCAAGTGGATCATTTGATCTCAGGAGTTCAAGACCAGCCTGGACAACATGGTGAAACCTCGTCTCTACTAAAGATACAAAAATTAGCTGAGCGTGTTGTTGCGCATGTGTACTCCCAGCTACTCAGGAGGCTGAGGCAGGAGAATCGCTTGAACCCAGGAGGCGGAGGTGGCAGTGAGCCGAGATCGCGCCACTGCACTCCAACCTGGGTGACAAAGCGAGACTCCATCTTGAACAAACAAACAAACAAAAATGTGTTCGTATCTGAGCCTAGAGTCTAACTTGTCTTTATATGTTAGAGAGCTTAAATTTAGGAATTAAATTCCTAAATTTTCCAGGAATGAAAAGTACTATGCATTTTGCAAGAAGACTTACTTTGTTTTGATCAGAAATTTATCCAAAAGTGTTCACCAGTCTGGAAAACCACGACACTGCTGGTGAATGACATCCCTCATGAGATTTAAGTCAGCAGTGCAGCATGCTTGCATCGGTCTGCACATGTAGCTGTTGCATTCAGGGTGGTTCTTCATATAGGTGCAAGGCTGCTGGTATGGCATTTACATACTAAAATATATGTTATTTATTATAAGTTTATTACTTTTTATTCCTCTCTTACATTACAATTAGGGTATTATATTGATTTGTTTTCATTACAGGCATGGGTAAGTTATGTTATCTATGAATTTCACTGCGGGGTACTAGAGGAGAATTGAAAAAATAATGGACCTAACAAGGCAGAGTTGGATGTGATAGGGTTGAGAACATTGTCCTAGATGATGTGCCCTGTATCAAACTCTAATCCCAACTCTTCCCATCACTCCTTCCACTCCACCACATTGACCTTTCAGCTTTCCAATCAAGCTAGTGTCCACATCAGAGTCTCTGCTCTTGCTGTTTCTCTGTTTGAAATGCCCACCCCTTAAATCTCATTGTCCTCCCTCACTTCACTCAGGTCTTCACTCAAAAGCCACCTCCTCTGAGAGGTCTTCCACAACCATCATTCGTCACACCACTCTCCACCCTCAAGCATCCTTTAAATTCCTCCATAGCACATAGCACTAGCTAAAATGCTATTCGCTATTCTAATGTTTATTTACCTGTCTGTCATTTGTTGCCACCATGGGAATACGTAGGAGGTGGAATCTACTATTTTGGTGCCTGGAATAGTGGAAAGTGGCATGAAGTGGGTGCTTAATGAATATTTGTTAAATAAGTGAATTAATGCATGAAGATACTGCCTGTGCTCCTGCTACCTGGAAGCTAGGAGTAATCTCTTTCTCTTTCCTATCTATATAATTTATAGTCAATCGAAGTCAGCATTAATTCTTTCAAATATATCCATCAAATGCCTACCATATTTCAGGTACCGATAATACAATAATAAATAACACATATCCTGCCCACATATTTTGCAATTAATGATCAGTTCCAGCATCTCTGAAGTATTTGAGTCCTACAGTGAAGTGACTTTATAAAAAAACACCCATTTCTATTTTACATTCTGAATATCTTTAAAATACAGTAATTATGATGTTCATAAATTAGGAGATATCCCTTATGTATTCAAAAGAAAATTGTTATCACACACAGAAGAAATTTTACTCGTGGAAAATCTTTTCCCAAGTCCTGGTGATATCCTTCAAGTCTCCAAAACACCAACCCTCAGAGATGAAGAGAGTTGAAGGTTAGGCAATAGTTAAATAAGCAGAAGCTTCTAGTTCCCTTGAGTGGGGTAGCCAGGAGGACCCTCTACCTACCTGGCTGACATAAAGCCTCCTATCTAAGGCACAGAGGGACTACCTGCCTCTGAAGGATCCTGCCAGCTAAAAAAGTCCAATCAGTCCTCTTTCTTAGGGTAGCACAGGGCGGCATCAGCTCCCGCTGATGACACACAGCCACCCTGGATGTTCCAGGCAGCGGCTGAGCATTCAGACCCTTTCCTTTCCCCACTTTGTGTCCAGGTACCCTCCTCATACGCTTGGGAGAAAGACAAAAGCAACTTGAAAACTAACATAGCCTCTATATTTGTGCAGCGCTGCACAACAAACTTTTTGTCCATTTTTACACTTGTAGGAAAGATAATATATTCTTTTTTTAATACATAAGCAAATTAAAGTGCAGATGTTCAGCAACTTGGCAAAACTGCTTCTTGTACCAAGGTCCTCTGACTCCAAGATAGGGAATAGAAACGACAGGATAGAATCAGGCTTGGGGAATCATCCGTGGATTTTAATTCTCACAGGTATATCACACTCTGATCAAACATTTAAACAAATTCCAACACAATGTCTATTTGGCACACATACCCACCCTGTTCCCACCTCATCCCCAGCCCTCACAGTTCCATGAAGTCTGATCATTATTTCCAGAAAGACTCTAGAAATGAGCAAACCATAGAGTGGGCCAGAACGAACCTCCACCCTTGCCCCAAATTTTAACAGTGATACAGAAATAATATCCCTACCCTCTCAGAATTCTCATGGTTAAGGACCTCCATTACCATGCTGTGATACAGGGAGAATCAGGAAGATGCATGCAGTATTCTAGATTATGGTGGAAAAAAGTGACATACTCCTTTCCTGAACTCCCTTTACCTTCCTCTTCCCCACTCCGCCCCCACCACCACACATTAATTTTTCCTTTCAGGCCAGGGCTTAAAGCAAAAATATCTAAGATAGGCTGAGTTAACAATAAACGAAAGGCTCCAGGAAAGAATGCCCAGGAACTTCTGGTCCACACCATGTCCTCCAAAGGGCATATCTACGGGACCGGTGGGAGACAGATAACATCTGAATTGGCCTTCCTCCAAGGTAACCCAGAAATGTGAAGCCATGTTAGCTCTTACTACAAGAATTTTAAGTCTTTAAAGTACCATACTACTTCAAGAGAATTTCAAAAGTTTCCATTTGCTATAAACACGGACACATGGAAGCAGAAAGCATTAATCTCCCTCCAGGGTCCTCCTGTCTACCCCATCAATTCCCCCTACCTTTTGGCATGGCTGCTTTAAACTCCTATGTGGACTTTCCTGCCTCCCCCTACCTCGGCTTCCTTAGAGTGCAAGTGCACAGCTGTGTCCTCTGGTCACCCGTCCAGAGTCCTGCATGGGAGAGATGCTGAGTCTCCCCAGCAGTCCTGGGAAACATATCTTCTCGGGTTTCCTGGGTTCACCTGAGGTGGAGGTCGGTTCCTGGCAGGGGCAGCTCCCTCTAGCTAATAAGCTAGAGGTAGCAACATGCAAGGGAGAGAGCCAGACCAGCCCAAAATAGAAACCCAAGCTACATCACAATCTGACCAAGCTCCAATCTGGCTAAACGTGGCCCTTTAGACAAGACAAGGAGACAGCAGAAGTGAATGCGGGAGGAGAGAGGAGGTAAGAACATGGCTTTTTGAAAATTAGAAATTATGGAAATGACATTCAGATACAACACTTGAAGTTTGTCCTACAAACAAAAAGGGGTACAAACTTTTCACAGTAAAGAGCATTTAAGTATGAAACCTTTGAGTTTCTGGGGACAAGCTCATCCAGCTTGCTGCTGGTAATTAGTGTGTTGCTCTGTGGTTTATTCCACTGAGACAAAGAGCAATGATTACATTTCACCTGATAGATCAGGAAGTGAGTGATGAGCTTGAGCACAAAAGGCCCCAGGAGTGAAAAAGTATAGCTGACAGATGGTGCAAGAAATTATCCTCTGCATGACCCCGTCTACCTCCTGACATCCACCGAATGATAACCCTTTGGTCAAAGAAGGTATTACCTCGAGGACAGTTGGACATATCCTCACTGACATATGGGACAATCTGCCCTTTTGTGGTCTCAGAGGTCAAAGGAGGGAACCATATTAGTTCCAAAACCTGTGACTTTGCGTCTTGGTCACTATGTGCCAATTATCTAACTTAGTGGAAAAAAGTGACATACTCCTTTCCTGAACTCCCTTTACCTTCCTCTTCCCCACTCCGCTATCTAACTGTGAAGTAAAGGATTCAAATGCTGTGTCAGTCGGGCTGAGCAGAGAGACGCAGCAGACATCTGAGCCTCTACTAGACAATGAAAATCCATAAGAGAGGAATACAGAAAGAATGAAGAATGAGGGGACAGAAAAGGAGAGAAGGTCCAGGATTCTCAAGGAAAAGGGTTTCCTTTCTCTCCCCTATAGCCTCCAGGG
The DNA here is from genome assembly GCF_002776525.5 of Piliocolobus tephrosceles. Lineage (NCBI taxonomy): Eukaryota > Metazoa > Chordata > Mammalia > Primates > Cercopithecidae > Piliocolobus > Piliocolobus tephrosceles. The sequence continues at coordinate 96,610,407 of NC_045434.1, forward strand.
AGGAATAAATATAATTATCAACCTAGCATGACAGTGTTCAAAATAAAAGAGGCACCTGCCAGGTGACCATCTCTGCCGGGACTCGAACCCGGAACCTCTGGATTAGAAGTCCAGCGCGCTCGTCCATTGCGCCACAGAGACCTCACCACACACACAGCATCAGCACCAGAACTGAAAAAGCACATACCTTCTGCATCACCGAGCCATCTCAGCATCCTGCTCTCTGAGCGGTGGGGGGGGACAGGGACAGCTGGAAAATCTGGAGTGGAGATCCACCAGCCGGCTTCATCAAAGCTTTTCTCAATACTGTGGGTGTGATGGTCCCCAGAGGATTGGAGGAATGTGACAGCAGTCAATTTACCAGACTCAGAATCCCTGATGGAATAGGACAGAACTAGAGCCTTTGCTCTCCTTTCCTCTCCATCCCTTAGGGATGATACGAAAATCTCTCGATTCTCATGCTAATTAAGCAGAGTGCACCCAACCCTGCAGAAAACGCAGAAGCCATCTCTACCTCCACCCCCACTCCCTCACTGTGGTTTCATCCCAGTCCAGCTATTCTCAGACAGGGGCTGGGCAACGCTTGGGGATTCAGGAAAACCCTCGATCCCAGAGACAAAGGAGCTGCTTCTGTAAAGGAACACTGTGAACAGCGGCAGCAGAGAATGGCAGCTGAGTTCCAAGAGACTGGTCTGGTTCTCAGCAATAAGAACTGTATCTGTCAAGCCCAGACAAGAGGTACCGGGAGTCTGATGTTCCTTCAGCATCTTCACTAGAATTAAGAATGGGAGTGAAGAAAAAACAGGGTTCAGTGTGTGTGTTCAGTGTGTAAGGATGTGTGAACGTATATGTGTGTGTGAGAGAGTGTGTGTATGAGACAGAGGGAGAGTGTCTGTACACATAGGGTTGGAGGGTGAGAGTGGCAGATCTCTGATGAAATAGATGTCCTCAAATAGCCCTCCATAAATAAATGTATCTCTTTCCCCCACCTTCCTCAGCCCCAAGTCTCTGACAGCCTTTTTCCCCAGGGCTACCCACTTTGAAGAACAAGGATTTCTCAGCTACCTGTGCTTGCTACAAGTATCCTAGTACAATCAAAGTGACCAACCCTCCATAACTATATACCCAGCTCAGATCCAAGAAAATCATTTCTATTTTTAGAAGCCTCTCAGAGAAGACAATTCCATAATCACTGTTGTTTATAATTTCCACTGAGCCCATTCTTCTGAATGTCTAATCTAAATCCTTCTTACCTCACTTCAGCTCATTTTCTCCTATTTGGTTCCCAGACACATGGGAATAATTGGATTCTTGGTTCCTGATGACAATGCATTGATTTAAAGACTAATTGTGTTCACCACCCCACTCCCCATCAAAAGGTTACAAAAAAAGCAGGGAGCCAACTCAGATATCCCTCCTCCCTCACTGTGTGTCTCCATGGCCCCCAGTTCTGGACACTGCCAGCCAACTCCAATCATACAATATAGTTATTTCTAACCTGTGAGGCCAGGTGATGGCCTAAAGAAACAATATGACTAAATGAAATTAGATTAGAAAACCCTTAAGGGCTTTCTGACTCTAAGACTACAATTACAGCATCTCCCACGTCCCTACCCATTCATATAGCCCCAGGAATGAGACATGGTAGAGAACACAACCAAGGCAATTCAGTCAGATCAGGAATATAAACAAAAGTCTCTTTCTAACACATGGAGGAAAGCAGCTGCTCCAACCAGGCTTGCCTTCCATCTACGACCTAGAGATGAGAGCTCAGAAAAGTGAGATTAATTGTGTCTATTATAGACTTGAAACAAGAAGGCACAAAATAGACCTTTCTATCCAGAGACTGTATTACTCTGAGTGGCTAGTCACAAGGTGCTGATGAAAGAGTTAGTCAAGGGGTCTATATGATTGTAAACGGAAGCTTAACAGCACAGGCTAGCAATGAACCATTCCAATGTAAGGGAAAGGAAAAACTAGACTCTCAAGATAACTTCCTGCCAGGCTCAGTGTTCACACACACACACACACACAGCTCTTCAGCTCTTCATAAAGATATTGTCCTATATCCCAGAAATCTATCAGCCCCCTGAGTGACGTCCAAAGTATCACTGCTTCTTACAAGATCATGTGTTGTCCCAGCTCTCCAACTCCCTCCAGGAGCTTCATTCATTGTCTGCAATGTTCCCACTTGGTGCTGGGAATACAATGATGGAGAGAGATATCATGGCATTGTTCTACTCTCAAGAATCCCATAGGCAAATTCCAACGCAGGAATGACCCTGAAACATGTATGGGAGAAAAGAAGGAATCAACTTATTACTCACCAAATAAAATATCAATTTGCAAGTCCATACAAAGGCTATAACTCTGGGAGCAGAAAGATCCATCTTCATAGGAAATTATATAACTTACTTGGTTTAGACTCTGAGAAAATTCCTTAACTCTGATCTTCCATTTCCTCATTATAAACTAGGGGCACTAACATATATGCTACTGATAAAGATCAGCTGAGATTTCATAAAGCAGAGTGTTTGTCCCCTTTTTTCCTCTATTCCATGAGTTAATTCTCAACTCTATTGACTGGGTTGCTTCTTTCCCTTTGAGTACCCTTCCTTCATCTTCCTCTCACCACCCCACAGAAATCTCTTCATTCCAGCAAAAAAATGCCCATCACCGTCTCTCCACTTCCCCTTATACTTATAATGTAAATCAACAAAAGTACTCTGGACTTTGAGGACTTTTTTCAAATAAGAGATGTCTCTCTGACATCTCATTTTGCTTTATCATCCATAAAACAGACAAAGCCTCTTGATAGTGTCAATAATGTTTTAAACTAGGTTTTAATTTAAAATAAGAAGGCAAACAATCAAATAAATCTATAGTTTTAAAGGGCAGGAAAGGTGAAGTCACGTCACTCAAAATGATTGAAGCTAGTACATCTTTTTCTTCTTTTAAACTAGCTGTATGTCATTCATGTTTACGTAAACTCTCTGGAAGAAAAGTACATTCACCTTCCAAAAAAAAAAAAAAATCTGTCCTGATTTAATTCTCCAAAGATCTGTGACTCAAACATTACTCATACCTCTAATTGAATACCACTCTGCGACCCTACAGACAAACTAGTGATGCTCATACACTATTTCATTCACAAGGTGTTGCTGGGATACATACGATAAATGCCCTCCAAATTTTCCCTTTGGTCCAATTAAATCCTGCATCCTACTGTGGTCTTACTTACAGCTTCTCTAAAGGTTCCTACATCCACTAGTCCGTATTTTAAATTCTAAAGGCTATTACACGGAGTAAGACAGTGAATTTGTCATTTAGATAGCACACCCCTTACATACTATACTTTCATCTCCCAGGCCCTATGATGCTGTAAACCTTATTAATCCACATCTATTGTGAGCACAACTTCTGGAAGTGTTACCATATACCATCTTCCCACGTTCCTACCTGCTATCAGCTCCCTCTTACTATCTCACCCCCAAGGAGTCAGACCAGGTCTTTCCTACTGTTAGTACCTTCCAGGAAGGCTGGAAAAGGTGTTTTGCAATGTCAGGCCTATAGAGTGAGACCTACTGTGCAGATGTTCAGTTCATAACTCCCAACCCTTAAGGAAGAGTAAAATGGACATACATACCCACAATGCAAAAGCCCTTGAGTCCTTTTCCAGACACTTCATCTTCATGAGATCTTGCCCCATATTCATTTCTCCATTCCTATTATGCATTTTCTGACCCATCATAATAAAGCATTTAGGTTCCCAAGTATATTTTTCCTCCCTCCTAGCCTATGAGCCTGACTGCAGATTGTTCCTTTCCCCCTCAGTCCCCTTTCTCATACTTGAAGAGGGAAGAAATGAGATAATCCAGGTAACAATTGAGCCTGAGAATCAAGCCAAGGAAAGACAAATACAGACCAAATTATCCTTTCATCATCCCATCCAACTTTCAGAAACCATTAGGGTCTAGCCCAGTCAAACTGAGCTATTGAGGCCTCTCAAGCCTTTCCAAAAGTAGACCCAGAACCAATCTATCTTAACAATGGGCTGGACCTGCAGGGCTAGTCAAGGTCACAAGAGAGTCCATACAGAGGTCAACTCCCTAAGGGAGTCTGAGAAATGCTGAGAAATCTGGAGATACAATCTCCCTTTCCTTATTGCCTCTCACCCACCTCTGACAGATTCTCCAGGAAGCCATTTAAAGAGTTATAGAGGCCAGGCATCCTGGCTCATGCCTGTAATCCCAGCATTTGGGGAGGCCAAGGTGGGAGGATCACAAGGTCAAGAGATTGAGACCATCCTGGCCAACATGGTGAAACCCCGTCTCTACTAAAAATACAAAAATTAGCTGGGCATGGTAATGTGTGCCTGTAGTCCCAGCTACTCGGGAGGCTGAGGCAGGAGAATCTCTTGAACCCGGGAAGCAGAGGTTGCAGGGAGCTGAGATCACGCCACTGCACTCCAGCCTGGTGACAGAGTGAGACACCATCTCAAAAAAAAAAAGAATTATAGAGAGGGTGTCTCTAAGGACATGAAGTATCTCTTTGGTCAAGAAGGATGAGGAATCTAGTAGCATTCAACAAATGCCAGGGCAGTAAGTTGTCATGTCCTATCAGATCTTTCTGGGAAGTTTGGGGAAAACTTTCTCCTTCACCCAAAGCCCCAAAATGAGGTGATTCCTCGTGCTTTCTAGTTCACTCTCCTTTATCCTCTTTAGAATCAGGACCCTCTAACCCCAAGCCATCACCTGCTTGTGTAGATCCCTAGTCCTGTCTTCTTACATTTTCTTCTTGACATCCCCATCAATGTCTCCTTCTTCCTTGGGGTATATAACCCTTAGTCATTTCCTGCTTTAAAATATTCTTCTCACCTCTGTCCACACCTTTCCTCATTTCTGTCCATTTCACTTTCCCCATTTTCTACAACTGGCATTCCCTAATTCTTTACCATGTCATCTCTATAATGCTCGGTTTATTGGCCATGTCACCATCTGTTCTCATCTGCCCTAGGATCCATCTACTCCAAACACATTGGCCAAACTCATTGTTCCCAGTCTTCCCTAGATTCAGCCCACTGCTCTTCTCTGTCTCTGCTCCCCTTAACCATCATCCTCAAGGCACTCTGAGTTTCCCAGGCCTCCAAATTCCTCTTTTTTTTTTTTTTTTTTTTTTTTTGGAGACGGAGTCTTGCTCTGTCGCCCAGGCTGGAGTGCAGTGGCTGGATCTCAGCTCACTGCAAGCTCCACCTCCCGGGTTCACGCCATTCTCCTGCCTCAGCCTCCCGAGTAGCTGGGACTACAGGCGCCCGCCACCTCGCCCGGCTAGTTTTTTTTTTTTTATTTTTTAGTAGAGACGGGGTTTCACCGTGTTAGCCAGGATGGTCTCGATCTCCTGACCTCGTGATCCGCCCGTCTCGGCCTCCCAAAGTGCTGGGATTACAGGCTTGAGCCACCGCGCCCGGCCAAATTCCTCTATCATTAAAATCTATTGCTTGGACCTAGAGTCTTTGTTATTGTCAGTCCTGCATCCTCAGACCTTCTTTTACTTTCCTCCAGATTTCATTCTTCAGACCACTTTACTTGCCCACCATCCTCTTAGTCTTTGTCTTATCTCCTTAATTCTTCAACTTGTAGTACCCATCCTTCTGAATCTCCTTCCACCGCATCCATACAGTACCAGATTCCTAAGGCTTACCCAGAAGAACTTGCTGGCCCTTCCTTCTTCCCTATATTCATCTCCAGACATTCTGGGTTCTGCCTGACTCCACAATACACCTGTATTTGTTTCACTTCTTTGCCTGGGACTGTGTGTGCCACTGGTTTTAAAACTGGGAGGCTCTGAATAGCGCCCTGCTAATCCCCATGGCATTGAGTTGCCATGGGAATGGGCTGACAACTGGGCTTCTTAATATTTAGCCACTATGGGGCCCAATCCCAGAGGCCAAAGAATTAGAAGAGGGATCCTTAAAGGTCAAGGATTCTATGATTGTAGGTCAAGGGATTCAAGAACATTGTTTTTTGCCTAATATGATGAGTAAATTATGCTTTTGCTATCTGTCCCCTACCTCAGCCCCATTTCGCATTCAGCCTGGAAAAAGCCTTGAGGGTTACATAGTAAGGCAGACTTCTTGGCAATGGCAAGAGAAGAAAGGTGTTCATCTTTCACAGTCCATCAGTTTAATTAAACCAAAGAGCGTGACCATGAAAGTTTCAATCCCAGAGACTAAACTTGTCCTTACACAAGAACCTTATGTCTGACAAATTACAGCAGGGTCTATACATAGTTCATCCTTATACAGCAGGAGCAGCTCTTTTCAAATCTGTCCCTGAAGAACATCAAATACTTCCCCACACGGAAGACAGGGTCCAGGGGAAGTATTTCACCTTGAGTCGGCCAGCTCATCTCCTTCAGTTTCTCCCCTTTAGAAGGTAATAGCTGAATTTCCAAGCCCTTCTCATGCTACCTATGATTCTAAGAAACAATATCAATGGTAGTAATAATGATAATAAAGATATTTTGAATTGTCTCATTTTATCATCAGAACTTTCCTAGATCATTGGAAGAGTGATCATCATTTTTCTTTTACAAAAGAAGACCCTTGATCAAAGACATTAGGTGGCTTGCTCAAAGTTACTCAGCTTGTAAGAGGTGGCACTAGGCTGAGCTACCATACAGTGCCCTGACTTCTGTGACCTCTCCAGGGAGGCCTCAACAGAAGGTGTCTGCTAAGAGGCACTGGCTGCCTTCATTACAATTTGTTCCAGGAAGCGAAATTCTGAGACCTTTCCCCCTAACTTTCTTCCTAGTTTTTGCAACCATTCAACAGTGCCCTAAGCATAGGACAGGATGGCCAGCCAGCCCTGAAAAGGGCCACAGAGTGGGGTCAAAGGTTGTGCTGCTTAAAAGAGAACAAAGAGCACAGGCAGGTGCTTAAGAGAGCTCTCTCTGGATTCTTCTTTAGTGGCTCATTCTCCTCCCAGCTACCTTAAGACATAAGAAATTGATTTCCGGATTAAATAAAACAATTTGCTCAAGATCAGTCAGCTTGGCATTCACGAATCTGATCCTCCATTCCAGGTTTTCCAACTCCTAATTTGATGCTTTTTAAAATGTCACTACAGTGTTACTGAGTCGCTCTTCTTAATTTTTTTTAATTGACCTGTAATACTGTGTATTTTTACTATGCACAACATGGTATTTTGAAGTACATATATATTGTAGAATAGTTAACTGTAGCTAGCCATTATGGAAAACAGTATGAAGGTTCTTAAGACATTTAAAAAGAGAGCTACCATAGGATCCGGCAATTCCACTACTGGGTATATATCCAAGGAAATAAAATCAGTATGTTGAGATACTTGCTTGGAATCCCCAACATAGTCTTTTTATTATTATTATTATACTTTAAGTTCTGGGATACATGTCCAGAACATGCAGGTTTGTTACATAGGTATACATGTGCCATGGTGGTTTGCTGCACCCATCAACCCGTCATCTACATTAGGTATTTCTCCTAACGCTATTCCTCCCCCTGCCCTCCAGCCCCCGACAGGCCCCAGTGTGTGATGTTCCCCTCCCTGTGCCCATATGTTCTCATTGTTCAACTCCCACTTATTAGTGAGAAGATGTGGTGTTTGGTTTTCTGTTCCTGTGTTAATTTGCTGAGAATGATGGTTTCCAGCTTCTTTCATGTCCCTGCAAAGGACAGGAACGCATTCTTTTTATGGCTGCACAGTATTCCATGGTGTATATGTGCTACATTTTCTTTATCCAGTCTAACATTGATGGACATTTGGGTTAGTTCCAAGTCTTTGCTATTGTGAACAGTGCTGTAGTAAACATACGTGTGCATGTGTCTTTATAGTAGAATGACTTATAATCCTTTGGATATATACCCAGTGATGGGATCGCTGGGTCAAATGGTATTTCTAATTCTAGATACTTGAGGAATCGCCACAGTGTCTTCCACAATGGTTGAACTAATTTACACTCCCACCAACAGTGTAGAAGTGTTTCTATTTTTCCACATCCTCTCCAGCATCTGTTGTTTCCTGACTTTTTAATTCTAACTGGCATGAGACATTATCTCATTGTGATTTTGATTTGCATTTCTCTAACGACCAGCGATGATGAGCTTTCTTTCATATGTTTATTGGCCACATAAATGTCTTCTTTTGAAAAGTGTCTGTGCATAAACTTCGCCCACTTTTTGATGAGCTTGTTTGTTTTTTTCTTGTAAATTTGTTTAAGGTCCCTGTAGATTCTGGATATTAGTCCTTTGTCAGATGGATAAATTGTAAAAATTTTCTCCCATTCTGTGCGTTGCCTGTTCACTCTGGGATAGTTTCTTTTGCTGTGCAGAAGCTCTTTAGTGTAATTACATCCCATTTCTCAATTCTGGCTTTTGTTGCTATTGCTTTTGGTGTTTTAGTCATGAAGTCTTTGCTCATGCCTATGTCCTGAATGGTATTGCCTAAATTTTCTTCTATGGTTTTTACGGTTTGGGGTCTTATGTCTAAGTCTTTAATCCATCTTGGTTAATTTTTGTATAAGGTATAAGGAAGGGGTCCAGTTTCAGTTTTCTGCATATGGCTAGTCAGTTTTCCAAACATCATTTGTTAAATAGAGAATCCTTTCCCCACTGCTTGTTTTTGTCAGGTTTGTCAAAGATCAGATGGTTGTAGATGTGTGGCATTATTGCTGAGGCCTCTGTTCTGTTCCTTTGGTCTATAGTACCATGCTATTTTGGTTGCTGTACCCTTGTAGTATAGTTTGAAGTCAGGTAGCGTGATGCCTCCAACTTTGCCCTTTTTGCTTAGGATCATCTTGGCTATGTGGGCTTTTTAGTTCCATATGAAACTTAAAGTAGTTTTTTCTAATTCTGTGAAGAAAGTCAATGGTAGCTTGATGGGAATAGCAGTGAATCTATAAATTACTTTGGGCAGCATGGTCATTTTCATGATATTGATGCTTCCTATCTATGAGCAAGGAATGTTTTTACATTTGTTTGTGTCCTCTCTGATTTCCTTGAGCAGTGCTTTGTAGTTCTCCTTGAAGAGGTCCTTCATATCCCTTGTAAGCTGGGATTCCTAGGTATTTTATTCTCTTTGTAGCAATTGTGAGTGGGAGTTTGCTCATTATTTGGCTCTCTGTCTGTCTATTATTGGTGTATAGGAATGCTTGTGATTTTTGCACATTGATTTTGTATCCTGAGACTTTGCTGAAGTTGCTTATCAGCTTCAGGAGTTTTTGGGCTGAGACGATGAGGTTTTCTAAATATACAATCATGCTGTCTGCAAACAGAGATAATTTGACTTCCTCCCTTCCTATTTGAAGATGCTTTATTTCTTTCTTTTGTCTGATTGCCCTGGCCAGAATTTCCAATACTATGTTGAATAGGAGTGGTGAGAGAGGGCATCCTTGTCTTGTGCCAGTTCTCAAAGGGAATGCTTCCAGCTTTTGCCCACTCAGTGTGATATTGGCTGTGGGTTTGTCATAAATAGCTCTTATTATTTTGAGATATGTTCCATCAGTACCGAGTTTATTGAGTGTTTTCAGCTTGAAGGGCTGGTGAATTTTATCGAAGGCCTTGTCTGCAGCTATTGAGATAATCACGTGATTTTTGTCATTGGGTCTGTTTATGTGATGGATTACGTTTATTGATTTGCATATGTTGAATCAGTCTTGCATCCCAGGGATGAAGCTGACTTGATCGTGGTGGATAACCTTTTTGATGTGCTGCTGGATTTGTTTTGCCATTATTTTATTGAGGAGAATCCCCAACATAATCTTTACACAAAGATTATGCAGGGCAGGTAAGAGCAGAATGCTTTGCATTTATTCTTAACTGGTAAACTAGAAAATCAAAAGCATCAATTAACCTCTTCTTGGAATCACAGAATGCTCAAAATGGAAAAGGGTTTTAAAATAAACAAGTCTCTTTTATTCATGGATCAGCTGAATTTTTGTCACATATTCTTATTACTCTTATTAATTTAGAGAAAATCTAATTTGAAGATCAAATTGATAATGCTAAGTGGGTGAATGTTTGCTCTTTATTTTCTATATTTCTGTAGTCTGTAATTTTTGTCAAGCCACTCCATCTGTAATTACATAGATTAACAAACTCAGAACCACAGAAATTAAATCATGTATCCAATATCACAAAAATAGACAAACAGTTATCCAATTAGAAAACTATAGACTTCCAAGTTAGGATACCCAGGGTTTGAATCTCAGCTGTGTATGATGTTGGACACCTAAAGGAACCTAAATGATCTCAGAGATTCAGATTACTTACCTGATTTTAAAAATCCACAGAAGTGGCCAGGCGTGGTAGCTCACACTTGCAATTCTAGCACTTTGGGAGGCCGAGGGGGGCGGATCACAAGGTTAGGAGTTCGAGACCAGACTGGCCAACACAGTGAAACCCCGTCTCTACTAAAAATACAAAAAATTAGCCAGGCGTGGTGGTGGGCACCTGTAATCCCAGCTGCTCGGGAGGCCGAGGCAGGAGAATCACTTGAACCCGGGAGACAGAGGTTGCAGTGAGCCGAGACCACGCCATTGCGCTCCAGCCCAGGTGAAAGTGCGAGGCTCTGTCTCAAAAAAGAAAAAAAAAATCACAGAAGTAATAAAATCTATCTTGTAAAGTCATTATAAGAAATAAGTGTGATAAAGAAAGAGAAAATCTTTAGTAGACTAGTGCCTGACAGTCTTTATTTTTAGAAAGAATAGTTAATGCTTGGGTTTTTTCCCCTTTACCCCATTCATTCCTCAACTGACTCCACTCTAGCAACTGCTAAATGTCCTCACTAAAGTCACTAATGGCTTGCTGCTAATTGTCAAATCGAATAGTTTCACTTCACCTTTCTGCAGTCACCACATCTTCACCCTTAGAAATGCTGACTCCTCTTGCTTCTGGGGCATGCCACTGTCTTCTCATTTACCTCCTATCCCTCGGCCCCTCCTTCTCAATCTCTTTCACGAGCTCCTCCTCTTCCTTCTTAAATATCAGTGTTCCAAAGAGTGACACTTACCAGACTGCAAGCCACAAGGTTAGCAGTACTTTTATATTATTAAACAGCAGAGAAAAGACATGATAGAATAGGATATGACAGAGGAGAAAAGAAAATAGCAGAGGGTATCACCCTCTAAGAAGACCATGTACTGTTTCATGAACTTTTTGTATCAGCTGCATATGAATGCATACATATAGGCATATGAGTTGTGGTCAAAAACACGGCCATAAAGTGTACCTTGGTGCTCTTCTTTATATTTTCTCCATGGGTAATTGTAAATGGCATATGTACTACATGTATTACCAGCTATGAGCTGAAAACCCTTAAATCTGTACCTTAAAATCAGACATACCATGTGAAATCCAGATTGGGATACTCAGTTGCCTTTAGATTGCCATTCCTATGTGACTCACAATGATCTCAACGGCAAAATGTACAAATAAGAACTTATATTTCCCCATAAATCTGTTCTTCATAATCCACTCGTTTATTCATTTATTTTTTTTGAGATGGAATCTCACTCTGTTACCCAGACTGGAGTGCAGTGGTGCAATCTCAGCTCACTGCAACCTCTGCCTCCTGGGCTAAGCAATTCTTCTGCCTCAGCCTCCCTAGTAGCTGGGATTTCAGGCACCTGCCACGATGCCCAGCTAATTTTTTATATTTTAGTAGAGACAGGGTTTCACTACTAGGCAAGTCTTGAACTCCTGACCTCAGGTGATCTGCCCGCCTCAGCCTCCCAAAGTGCTGGGATTACAGGGGTGAGTCACAATACCCGGCCTAATCCACTAGTTTAATTAATGGTTACCATCATCCACCTACTCATTTATTACTTTATTTATTTGCTCCATAAATCCATAAATACCTACTGTACAATAAGAAATGTGCTGAGTATTGGAGATAAAAAGATAATGATGTTATCAGGTCCATTCTTAATAAAAATCACAGTCAAAAATAGAAAAATAAAGTCATGAAACAAAGTTGCCCGACTCTAGAAATCATATGTCTGGCAGGCTACAAAAACAAAAATGGGCAAATGAATCCAGTCTGCGGAGTCTAAGAATGTTTTCTAGAGCTGCAGACCTAAGCTGAGGTTCAAAGTAAGAACAGCTGTAAACAGAGCAAAAGAAGAGGTTAGGGATGGGGAGAGAGATTGTGTGTATGTGTGTGTGTGTGTGCGCGCGCGCAGGCATGCGTGTGTGTGTGTGTGTGTGTGTGTGTTGGGGGAGCCAAGGAGATAAGAGAGGAAAGCATGAGTAAAAATACAGCAAAAACCATCCTGTCTGCATAAGAAACTACAGGAAATGAGAGATATTGCTGAAGTCCAAAATCCCAGGCAGGAAGTGACAAGGCATGTGGAAACAAAAATCAGAACATGCAGATCAACATATGTCATGTTAAAGGCCAATTGTAATCCTGTAGGAGATGCAGAGGCAGTGAAGGGTTTTAAGTAAGGGAGAACGATGATTTGATTTGCATTTTAGAAAGATCACTCTGGCTGCAGCAGATAATTTCAAGAGTGCACAGTGAAGAGGCTTTTGCAGTAGTCAAGTTAAGATATAATGGAGATCAGAACCACAGTAATAGAATTGGCTACATAACAGTAAATTGAAAGAAGATTGATTTGATACAAGCAGTTTTGGGGAGACAAAACTGGCCATCCAGTCTCTTAAGCCAGAAATGCGGAATGAGTCAAGGCTCCTCCCCTTAAAACTTTATCTTCCAAGTTTAATCAGCTACTAAGGTCTATCCACTCTGTCTCTTTAATAGCTCTCAAACATATGCCTCGATTTCTATTCTCACTGCTCTTGGCTTAGTTCAGATAGTTCATCCTCTGTAGCCAGGACTATTTGTTTGTTTATTTATTTACTTATTTTTTTATTATACTTTAAGTTCTAGGGTACATGTGCGCAACGTGCAGGTTTGTTACATATATATTCATGTGCCATGGTGGTTTGCTGTACCCATCAACTTGTCATTTATATTAGGTATTTCTCCTAATGCTATCCCTTCCCCAGCTCCCCACCCCCGACAGGCCCCACTGTGTGATGTTCCTCGCCCTGTGTTCAAGTGTTCTTATTGTTCAATTCCCACCTATGAGTGAGAACATGTGGTGTTTGGTTTTCTGTCCTTGTGATAGTTTGCTGAGAATTAGGGTTTCCAGCTTCATCCATGTCCCTGCAAATGACATGAACTCATTCTTTTTATGGCTGCATAGTATTCTATGCTGTATATGTGCCACATTTTCTCAATCTAGTCTATCATCGATGGACATTTGGGTTGGTTCCAAGTCTTTGCTATTGTGAATAATGCCATAACAAACATACATGTGCATGTGTCTTTATAGCAGCATGATATATAATCTTTTGGGTATATATCCAGTAATGGCATCGCTGGGGCAAAAGGTATTACTAGTTCTAGATCCTCGAGGAATCACCACATAGTCTTCCATAATGGTTGAACTAATTTACATTCCCACCAACAGTGTAAAAGCATTCCTATCTCTCCACATCCTCTCCAGCATCTGTTGTTTCCTGACTTTTTAATGATCGCCATTCTAACTGGCGTGAGATGGTATCTCATTGTGGTTTTGATTTGCATTTCTCTGATGACCAGTGAGGATGAGCATTTTTTCATGTGTCTGTTGGCTGTATAAATGTCTTCTTTTGAGAAGTGTCTGTTCATATCCTTTGCCCACTTTTTGATGGGGTTGTTTTTTTCTTGTAAATTTGAGTTCTTTGTAGATTCTGGATATTAGCCCTTTGTCAGATGGGTAGATTGCAAAAATTTTCTCCCATTCTGTAGGTTGTCTGTTCACTCTGATGGTAGTTTCTTTTGCCATGCAGAAGCTCTTTAGCTCAATTAGATCCCATCTGTGTATTTTGGCTTTTGTTGTCAATTGCTTTTGGTGTTTCAGTCATGAAGTCCTTGCCCATGCCTATGTCCTGAATGGTATTATCTAGGTTTTCTTCTAGGGTTTTTATGGTTTTAGGTCTAACATTTAAGTCTTTTAATCCATCTTCAATTAATTTTTGTAAAAGGTGTAAGGAAAGGATCCAGTTTCAGCTTTCTACATATGGTTAGCCAGTTTTCCTAACACCATTTATTAAATAGGGAATTTTTTCCCCATTTCTTGTTTTTGTCTAGTTTGTCAAAGATCAGATGGTTGTAGATGTATGGTGTTATTTCTGAGGCCTCCATTCTGTTCCATTGGTCTATATATCAGATTTGGTACCAGTACCATGCTGTTTTGGTTACCGTAGCCTTGTAATATAGTCTGAAGTCAGGTAGCCTGATGCCTCCAGTTTTGTTCTTTTTGCTTAGGATTGTCTTGGCAATACAGGCTCTGTTTTGGTTCCATATGAACTTTAAAGCAGTTTTCTCTGATTCTGTGAAGAAAGTTATTGGTAGCTTGATGGGTAGCTTCCTATCCATGAGCATGGAAAGTTTTTCCATTTGTTTGTGTGCTCTTTTATTTCCTTGAGCAGTGCTTTGTAGTTCTCCTTGAAGAGGTCCTTCACATATCTTGTAAGGTGGATTCCTAGGTATTTTATTCTCTTTGTAGCAATTGTGAATGGGAGTTCACTCATGTTTTGGCTCTCTGTTATTGGTGTAGAGGATTGTTTGTGATTTTTGCACATCAATTTTGCATCCTGAGACTTTGCTGAAGTTGCTTATCAGCTTCAGGAGTTTTTGGGCTGAGACAATGGGATTTTCTAAATATACAATCCTGTCATCTGCAAACAGGGGCAATCTGACTTCCTCTTTTCCTAATCGAATACCCTTTATTTCTTTCTCTTGCCTGACTGCCCTGACCAGAACTTCCAACACAATGTTGAATAGGAGTGGTGAGAGAGGGCATCCTTGTCTTGTGCCGGTTTTCAAAGGGAATGCTTCCAGTTTTTGTCCATGCAGTATGATACTGGCTGTGTGTCTGTCATAAATAGCTCTTATTATTTTGAGATACCTTCCATCAATACCTAGTTTATTGAGAGTTTTTAGCTTGAAGGGGTGTTGAATTTTGTCGAAGGCCTTCTCTGCATCTATTGAGATAATCATCTGGTTTTTGTCGTTAGATCTGTTCATGTGATGGATTACGTTTATTGATTTGCATATGTTGAACCAGCCTTGCATCCCAGGATGAAGCTGACTTGGTCATGGTGGATAAGCTTTTAGATGTGCTGCTGGATTCTGTTTGCCAGTATTTTATTGAGGATTTTCGCATCAATGTTCATCAGGAATATTGGTCTAAAATTCTCTTTTTTGTTGTGTTTCTGCCAGGCCTTTGGTATCAGGATGATGCAGCCAGGACTATTTGATGTTTTAATAATCCCTCACTTGTCTACCTGTAACCATCCCTGCACCCTTTCTGCCAATCAGCCACACCATCAACAGTGCAATTATTTTTCCTGAAGGTAAAACCCCTTAAAGTTCTCTCTTGTCTAGAGAAGAGCCTAGAAGTCATTTGTGATCTGATTCCTGTCCATCTTTTCACCATCAGTTACTACTATCCGCCAGCCTCCCCTCTCAGCTTATGTTTTACAGTAAGTACTTAGAGTTCCCAAAATGAAAAATAAAAAGGTTCCTTTTCCATACTAATATGACTAGGTATGCTGCAACGGATTCTCTTTTTGGAATGCCTTTCTCATGTCCCCACCCTCACATCTGTCTGGAAGACTGTTCCTCCTCCTAGAAGACTCAGTATCAATCACCTCATTTTCTATAATATCTTCCCTGACATCCACCACAACCCTAAGCAGACTGGATCACACCTTCACTATCTTCCCTGACATCCACCACAACCCTAAGCAGACTGGATCACACCATTACTGCACCCTGTGCATATGGCTATCGGAGGACTGAGCACTCTGTAATGTACCCAATTTTGTGCATCTCTCTTCCTACCAGGGAGAGAGCAACTTGAGTTCTTTTTACCCTTGATAGTCTGGGCAGTGCCTGGCACATGGTAGTTGTTCAATGTATGTTTACCGAAGAAAAAGAATCAACAATCAAAACCACTAGAACAGGTCTTTGTCTTCCTAGCCACATATCATCCTATAATACCACAGTTCTTGATTTTTGTAGTGGAAATGTTAGATGGGAACTCTTAAAATGAGACTGAGAACTTTAGGCTTCTGCTGCTGCTCTACTTCAAAGTGGTAGAACATTCAACTTTCTCCAGAGCTCCAATTTTCATATCCAGTCTATTGAATATTTCCTACTTGACGGGTTGCCCTCAGCTTAAACTCAATGTAATTTAACAAAATTGTTATGAATTGATTATGTCTCCCTCTAATTTATATGTTAACACTCTAATCCCTCATGTATTTAGATGTGAGAAGTGATTTGGTCATGAAGGTGGAACCATAATAGATGGAATTAGTGTCATTATAAGAAGAGACACAGGGAAACAATCTCTTTTTCCACCATGTGAAGACACGTTGAGAAGGTGGCTGTCTGCAAAACAGGAGGAGGACACTCAACAGGAATCAAATCCACCAGTACCTTTATCTTGGACTTCCCAGTCTCCAGAATTGTGAGAAACTAAAGTCTGTTGTTTAAGCCACATAATTTATGGTATTCTGTTTTAGCAGCCTGATGTAAGACACTCATCCTCCTTCATTCCAAAATACTACACCCCACAAAAAAGTTTCTCCTAATTCCACTATTTCTTTTCATGGTTCAGCATTTTCTAAGTCACTCAAAAGTCAAAACTGAGAGCTGCCTCAGCCTTCTCCCTCTGTCTTGCTTTTCCATTCCCAATTCTACTGCCCTTGCTCAGGACTCTTACTTTGGTCCTGGATTTCTATAATCATCTTTTAACCTGTATTCTTAGAATAAGCTTTTAATTTAAAAAAATTAACCATTCAATACATAAGCACACCATTATTATAAAAATACAAAGTATATAATATGGATAATTATAGTCTCCCTTGTAACTTAACTCTCAGTCCTAGCCCAGAAAATAATTTTCCAATTTTAATAAGCATCTGAACAATAGAAACACTCAAGTGCCTACTATGTGCCAGGCACTATTTAAAACGCTTTAAATAGATTAATTTATTTAATTCTCACATCATATAACCCTGGGGTCATGTAAAATTATGATTAATTTATTTAATTCTCACATCATACAACCCTAGGGGTCATATAAAATTATCTCTATTTTCCATACAATGAAAAAAAATACTGAGGGGATTAAGTATCTTGCCTGAAGTCACACAGCCAGTAAGTAACTATACATTTACTTAAACACATATTTATATGCATATAAGATTAACATATACATATGTATATGTATATGTTTTAGACTTTTTTTCCCATTTTACACAAAAGGGATAGCTGTATGTGTATTTTCTTTGTATTTTCACTTAACAACATACCTTCTGTATCTTTCCATGTTGGTAGGTATAAATTTACCTCATTCTTTTTAACTGCAATGTGTTATTGCAAAGTATGATATAGCGTAATTTATTTATCCAATTCACTATTGATGAATATTTATGTTGTCTTCAATTTTTCACTACTGGAAAAAAATGATGGGATGCATATCTCTGCACATAAATCAGAGCACTCATGTGTGAACAGATCTATAGCATAATTTGTAGAAATAGCACTGCTGGTATTTCTATTTTTAATTCCGATACATTCTGCCAAAATATCTCCAAAAAGGCTGTGCCAATTTACATCCTCACTGACAATATATAAAGGTGCCTATTTCCCTAAGCACTTGCCAACACTGAGTATTATCCATCATTTTAATTTTTAACATCTGATGGGTTCTTTGATGCCTTTTAACAGTCTAGAATCTCTTTGGTGCTGTAACTTGTATTTCTCAAAATCCAAATGCCGTTGATCATCTTTTCAGATGTTTATTAGACAACTGTATTTTTTTTCTGAGAATTCCTACTCATATCCTTTGCCCAATTTTCTCTTGGACTGTTTGTCTTTTTCATGTTTATT
Source organism: Piliocolobus tephrosceles (assembly GCF_002776525.5). Classification (NCBI taxonomy): domain Eukaryota; kingdom Metazoa; phylum Chordata; class Mammalia; order Primates; family Cercopithecidae; genus Piliocolobus; species Piliocolobus tephrosceles. The sequence continues at coordinate 96,628,397 of NC_045434.1, forward strand.
TGCTGACTATTTTGCATGTTAGCAATTTTGATACTTTGGTATGTATGTTGCAAATAAAATTTTCACAGTCTGTGACTTACTTTTACATTTTGTCTATGGGTCTGCAATTATATCAGTTTTAAAAATCATGCAGTAAATCTTATCAATCCTTTCCTTTATCGATTCTAGGTGTTGTGTCTTGCTTAGGAAGGTCTTCCCTACTCTAAGATTAAGTATATTTTTCGACAGTTTTTACAAACATTTTTAGTGTTGCTTGGTTTATAAAATTTAGCACGAGTCCACCTGAAATACATTGTTGTATATGGCATAAGGAAAGGCTAAACCTATCCCATACCAACTGACAAATAAACAACCAATTATTCTAATGTCTTTAAACAGTACAACCCTCTAGTCACTGATTAGAAGTGTAGTATATAATGGAGGTAGCACTCTTCATACACTAGATTTCCAAGTTGGTTTGTAACTACACTCTCTCTTCTGCTCCATGGTTCTATTTATGTATTCCTGTGCCAAGATTTCATGTTTTAATTGCTATAATTTTAAAGTCGCTTAGGATAGCTAGAAAATCATCCTCCCCCTTAGCCCCATGTGGTTAAAAAATTATGGCTATTTACTCTTGACTTTATCTTCCAAGGGAATGTTAGAATAGGCTAGTCAAGTTCCATAAAATATCTTATTGGAATTTAGCATAGTATGGCATCAAATTTATAAATTAAAAATTACCATCTTTACCACACTGAATCTTAGAATTAATCTTTAAATACCAATTCAATAACATAACATCCTGCTACAATTTTTTTCGAACTGACATTGGGATAAAGATAAAGCTCTTCAGTGTCTAGTTTTCAAATCCCACCTCCCAAATTTGGTTTAAACTAGCCATTTCATCAAACTGATTTCCCTTATTTTTCATCCACAAAGTTTTTCAAACTAGTATACTGACTATATCCTCAATAATTCTTCATTCCCTGTGCTAGAGATGCTATGTAATTAGGAAAGGGATAAAGCAGTTACATTCTTTGTCTACACATCCTCACTTTGAAGTGCTAACATTCTGGGTCTATCCAAGATCCATCATTACCCTTTAACAAGGCAAGAATAGGTATACTTTTCCTTATTAACTTAAACAGATTTGAGTTTGCAGGGGGAAAAAAATAGAGTTTTTCTATGATTAAATAATCTATGACAAAACAGTCATCCCTCAGTATCTGCTGGGGATTGGCTGTAGGATGCCCACACCCCTGCCATAGGATACCAAAATCTGCACATACTCAAGATCTACAATTGACCCTGTGAAAACAGCGGAACTAGCAGAACCAGGAAATCAGCATATAGAAAAAGTTTGCCCTCCATATCTGCAGATTGCCCATCCGGAGACTATTGTTTGGTTGCAGATATGGAGCCTGCAGATACAGAGGGCAAACTGTATTTATTGAAAAAAAAAATCAGCGTGTAAGTGGATCTCCACACAGTTCAAATCCGTGTTGTTCAAGGGTCAACTGTACATCGTTTTTTTTTTTTGTCATTCATGTGAAAGAGAACTTGGTGTTGAGCAAGGAAACAGATAATGGGATCTGAAACTTGAGGAGGCCTCACTGGGTCCAAACTCTCAACATGCAGGAAAGAATTCATGCAGTCTTTGACAGATGGGTAAATATTAGAAAGAAGTGAGAAAAGGTTAGAAGAACTGAGATAACACTACCTGAGAAGAGAAGACTAAAATTAAACTGAAAAATGTTTCAGGTATGTGTTAAAACGGAGGTGAAAGAAGTCTGGGAGAGGCTGCATTACAGCAAAGCCACCACACTGAGGGAGCAGAGGATCAGGAATGACAAAGGGTCAGGGTGGCCACACGAGGGTAGTAGAGAGCAAGTTAACAGAGAGACCTTGGCAAAAGTGAAAAAAAGTTATTGGAACTGAAAATCTAGATCCAAGCAGTGCTTTATACTCGGACAGTGAACACAGGGCAAGATTCTATGGTACACTCAGAGAAACAGAGAAACATCTCCCTGCTCTAAGGTGAAGAGGTCACAGGGAAAGGTAGCTAACAAACATGTATTGAGTTCTATGTTAGGAGTTTTACATAAATGTCCTCATTTGATAATCTTTACAAGCCTACAAGATAGACAATAACAATGTCTGATGTTTAACAAATGAAAAGACTGATCTCAAATGACATAAGTGGCACAGCTGGTATTTAAGCCCAGATGAGTCCACTTTCTAAATCCATGCTTTCTCACTCTTCTGCACTCTTCTGCCTTTCCAATGAGTCAGAAATGTCTCCTTGGAGCTGGGCCCAGAACCTGGTTAACTTTCTCAGAGCAGCACACACAGTCATTCCTAGGCTTTCATAGTCCACATGAAAACAAGCTACGGCCTTTTGTGAACATAGCGAGAAAACTAAATGTATCTGCATCCATTCTTGGCTTAGCCACAGGAATAGCAGCAGCAGTCACCAGCCTCACAGGTACGGGCACACAGGCACAGCCGTCCACAAGGAAGCCCTGGGACTGGAAACTGGTGGCAAACCTCAACAGATGTCACCTTGCTAGGGAGTACTACTTCCAGTGATAGCAAGCCCTGGGATTTTAAGGTTTAAAAAGATATTAAGACCAAAATGCACCACAAGAAACAGATTAAAATAATCTGAAAAGAAACAGACTAAAACCAAAAAATAGCAAAAAACATACAAGAGGGCATGGAATAGCATATCATAGCATATCATGTTCAACTCATGACCATCAGCCATAGCCTCACTCACCTACTGGGCCTGTTCTGAACACAACTATTTAAGTGAAAAGGATCAGAGAAAAAGTACTAAAATGACAAAAGAATTGGCAGAAGGTTAAAAATTAGGACATTTCACCTAATGTAGAGGAGGTTAAGGGGCAATTTAATAACAGTCTTAAATCCTCTAGAGGGACATTATATAGAGGCTCATAAAAAGAAAGAGATGTCTTCTTTCATAAACCAGAGGAAAAAGTATTAAATGGCAGTGGGAGGTTTACTTTGTACCTAAGACAAAAGTTCTTACTTGTAAAAATCAAAGTGTAAAATCAATGAATGTGGTCGCTCTTCTCCAAATCAACCAGCATTTAATAAGCACCTATTATGTGCTAGGTACTGATATGTGCAATAGCCCCTAAGTACTGGCAACTTGACTTTGATCAAAGTTGACAGTGGAATTTACATTTACTGGGAGAAGGAATAAACACAATAATAAACAAAAGATAAATTATTAGGAAAATAGCAGAAAATGACAAGTGATTGCAAGGGAATGAGATGGCCTCTCTGAGGAAGTTAATTTAGGCTGAGATGTGAAAGCAGAAGTGGCTTAGCATGAAGCAGGCAGGAGTGTTCTGGTTCAGAAGGAAGAGCCAGTGCAAAGGCATAGAATGGGAATGGGCTTGGTATGGTGGAGATAATAAAAAAAAAAAAAATTAAAAAAAAGAAAGAGAGAAAAAAAAAAAAACAAACGGATACTGTGGCTATGGGGTTACATGAGGTTAGACAGATAGGCAAAGTCCAGATTACACAGGATCTTACAAACAAAGTCAGCAATTGCTGGAGAGGAAGAGTCAAGAAAATTATCTGTTGAAAGATTCAGTGATACTTTTTGGTTTTACACCTTAACACAACTGTGTTCTGATGAGCTACATACACATATGGTTCCCTCAGGAGTTAATGAGCGCTGGTCAGTAGACCCCCAGGCTATAGTGGGTTACTTCTCAGGATTGTCAGGGCATAGGAATCACCTGGGAGCACCTGTTAGCACTATGGTCAGGAATCTTTATTATTAAACTAGAACCAGAATATCCTAAGTATCTGTATGATTTATAACAGGTGGCTCCAGGTAACGGTTTGGATCAGGCACAGATGGGTATGCTGGTTTGCTGGCATGACCAAGAATTTTAGAGACACACCTAAATTAAGATCTCAGCTCCACCAGTTAAGGTGTGACCTGTAGGAAGTTACAAAATTCCTGAGCCTCCTTTTCCTCATCTGTAAAATGAGAATAATACTACCTACTAGTCATAGGGTTGTGCATAAGACTAAATGACAGAGCATAAGCAAGGTGCTAAGTGCACAGTAGGCACTCCATTAATGCTGAATAAATAAATACATGCATGAACGTATGAAACCTATGCATAAATAAAAAACTAAATATATTCACATTCAATCTTTCTAATGCTTGTTGTTTTGAGCCTGCAATGTTCCTTACCGCCAGAGAGAGCCCAAGATCTCAGAGAATGAAGGTAGGATCCCGGATAAGAGAAAAAAAACCTCCACATTCTGTCTTCTACTTAGCCTTTCTTCTTCTCTTTCCTCCCATTCAATTGGCCCAGCTATTCTGACTCACTACCCCCTAGCCCTTTCCCACCTCTACCCTCCCCTGAAACAGAAAAACAAAACAAAACAAAAAAACTCACTTGGCTTTCCTCCCCCTCCAATCTGCCCTGGAGATGACCCCCAGCTGGTTGCCAGGGAGATGGTCTGGGTAACAGGTGCTACTGAGGGAAGGCTGTTTCTGTCAGGAACTGCTTAGGGTGACCAACCATCCCAGTTTGCTCAGGACTTTCCCGATGTTAGCACTGAAAGTCCTGAAAAACGACTCAGTCCCTGACAAACTGGGACAGAGCTCATAATCCTCCGCGCTTTACTCCACAAAACCTTATGTCGCTGCACACAGTTGTCAGCATCTGTGTGCCCTACAGCATTGTCCACACTGCGTATTGGTGTCTGGGTCCTGTAACTGCGTTCTGTGTGCTATCTCTACCTTACCCATAGGAGCTAAGACAGGACCACACTCACTGGGTCTTATTTAATGTCATGGTACTAGATTTGGGTCTCCAGAAGGGTCAGGCTTCTATATCAAATGATGTGTATCCCACCAATCCATCCATCCACTACTGCCAGAGTTATCGCTCTAAAATGTAAATCTGGCACTGACATTTCCCTGCTTAAAATCCTTCCGTGCTCCTTGTCTGCAGAATAAAGAGCAATCTCTAGCATAAACTCCTTTCAAAATTTAGCTGCAACTAACCATGCTGCTTCCTGTTTTACTGTTTTTGCATATTGCCATACCCTCTTTTGTAATGTCTTTCATCCCTTAAACCTGCCCCACATCTAGTCTTAAGGTTTTTCACAGATTTACTCTTTGCCTCCTCAATTCTCTCACTGTGTCTTATACATAATTTTACTGTAGCACTTATCACATGATGTAGTGATTACGTGTTTGCAAGCCTATCTTCTCTACTGGACTATGAGTTCCTTGAAGGTAGATTTCATGACTTACTCATCTTTGTATTCTCAAGTGACTAGCACCAGACGCTGACATTTTGTTGTAGCATTTTTTAACATCCACTTCTATTTCATGATTCTGAAAAGAAAACCATGACTGTCAGATTGGTCTTAATTACCAAGTATTTTGCATCCCCAACCCTAGCATTATCCTTCATAGCTAAAACGAGTCTCAAAAATGGGGTGGTAACTGGGAATAAGGGTAAGACCACCACTGAATGTTTTATTTTATATATTTTTAAAAGCTAGGAGCTTATAAGTCAAAAGAACAAAGCTGGAGGCATCACGCTACCTGACTTCAAACTATACTACAAGGCTATAGTAACCAAAACAGCATGGTACTGGTACCAAAACAGAGATATAGACCAATGGAATCGAACAGAGTCCTCAGAAATAATACCACACATCTACAGCCATCTGATCTTTGACAAACCTGAGAAAAACAAGAAATGGGGAAAGGATTCCCTATTTAATAAATGGTGCTGGGAAAATTGGCTAGCCATAAGTAGAAAGCTGAAACTGGATCCTTTCTTTACTCCTCATACGAAAATTAATTCAAGATGGATTAGAGACTTAAATGTTAGACCTAATGCCATAAAAACCCTAGAAGAAAACCTAGGTAATACCATTCAGGACATAGGCATGGGCAAGGACTTCATGTCTAAAACACCAAAAGCAACGGCAACAAAAGCAAAAATTGACAAATGGGATCTCATTAAACTAAAGAGCTTCTGCACAGCAAAAGAAACTACCATCAGAGTGAACAGGCAACCTACAGAATGGGAGAAAATTTTTGCAATCTACTCATCTGACAAAGGGCTCATTTCCAGAATCTACAAAGAACTCAAACAAATATACAAGAAAAAAACAAACAACCCCATCCAAAAGTGGGGAAAGGATATGAACAGACATTTCTCAAAAGAAGACATTCATACAGCCAACAGACACATGAAAAAATGCTCATCATCACTGGCCATCAGAGAAATGCAAATCAAAACCACAATGAGATACCATCTCACACCAGTTAGAATGGCAATCATTAAAAAGTCAGGAAACAACAGGTGCTGGAGAGGATGTGGAGAAATAGGGACACTTTTACACCGTTGGTGGGATTGTAAACTAGTTCAACCATTATGGAAAACAGTATGGCGATTCCTCAAGGATCTAGAACTAGAAGTACCATATGACCCAGCCATCCCATTACTGCGTATATACCCAAAGGATTATAAATCATGCTGCTATAAAGACACATGCACATGTATGTTTATTGCGGCACTATTCACAATAGCAAAGTCTTGGAATCAACCCAAATGTCCATCAGTGACAGACTGAATTAAGAAAATGTGGAACAGGCCGGGCGCGGTGGCTCAAGCCTGTAATCCCAGCACTTTGGGAGGCCGAGACAGGCGGATCACGAGGTCAGGAGATCGAGACCATCCTGGCTAACATGGTGAAAGCCCATCTCTACTAAAAAATACAAAAAACTAGCCGGGTGAGGTGGCGGCGCCTGTAGTCCCAGCTACTCGGGAGGCTGAGGCAGGAGAATGGCGTGAACCCAGGAGGCGGAGCTTGCAGTGAGCTGAGATCAGGCCACTGTACTCCAGCCTGGGCGACAGAGCCAGACTCCGTCTCAAAAAAAAAAAAAAAAAAAGAAAGAAAATGTGGCACATATACACCATGGAATACTATGCAGCCATAAAAAAGGATGAGTTTGTGTCATTTGTAGGGACAGGGATGCAGCTGGAAACCATCATTCTCAGCAAACTCGTAAGAACAGAAAACCAAACACCGCATGTTCTCACTCACAGGTGGGAACTGAACAATGAGATCACTTGGACTCGGGAAGGGGAACATCACACACCAGGGCCTATCATGGGGAGGGGTTAGGGGGAGGGATTGCATTGGGAGTTATACCTGATGTAAATGATGAGTTGATGGGTGCTGACGAGTTGATGGGTGCAGCACACCAACATGGCACAAGTATACATATGTAACAAACCTGCACGTTATGCACATGTACCCTAAAACTTAAAGTATAAAAAAAAAAAAAAAAAGCTAGGAGCTTATAATTTTTTTTAATAGGCTGCAACAAAACATCCAGGTCAAAACAATTTCAACTAGCACTATGCAGGCACACAGACACACAAAAAATAAAATGAAATAAATCACCAGGCATGTTGGCTCACGCCTGTAATCCCAGCACTTTGGGAGGCTGAGGCAGGTGGATCACCTGATGTCAGGAGTTCGAGACCAGCCTGACCAACATGGTGAAACCCCCTCTCTACTAAAAATACAAAAATTCGCCCTGCGTGGTGGCATCCATGTGTAATCCCAGTTACTTGGGAGGCTGAGGCAGGAGAATCTCTTGAACCTATGGGGGCAGAGGTTGCAGTGAGTCGAGATTGCACCATTGCACTCCAGCCTGGGCAACAGAGTGAGACTCCATCTCAAAAATGATAATAATAATAAATAGATTTTTAATAAATAAATAGTAAATAATAAAATAAAACAATAAATGAATGAATAAATTGATGATCAAGAAGTTCTGTTCTGGACATAATAATTTTTTGTGTTCTTATACACAGACACATCTGTTTCCCAGGCATGATACAAAATTATAAGACTCTTGCTTGATTTTGTTCATACTAACAAATACATCAGAATGACACTGCTCAGAAACTTTCTAGAACTCCTATTTGGTAACTGCCTTAAGAAGCAACAAATAAGAGGCCGGGCGCGGTGGCTCAAGCCTGTAATCCCAGCACTTTGGGAGGCCGAGACGGGCGGATCACGAGGTCAGGAGATCGAGACCATCCTGGCTAACACGGTGAAACCCCGTCTCTACTAAAAAATACAAAAAAACTAGCCGGGCGTGGTGGCGGGCGCCTGTAGTCCCAGCTATGGGGAGGCTGAGGCAGGAGAATGGCGGGAACCCGGGAGGCGGAGCTTGCAGTGAGAAGAGATCCGGCCACTGCACTCCAGCCCGGGCATCAGAGCGAGACTCCATCTTGGAAAAAAAAAAAAAAAGAAGCAACAAATAAGTCAGCTTATAAGTCATTTACTATTACTTTATAGCTAAGTCTTGTTTCTTATATTACACAACATGAACTACCAACTTATCCATAAGGCTTGAATCTCAAAGATGTCTGGCTATTTTTTAAATTAAAAGCCGAACTCAAAGGATAAACATTCTCCACAACTGAAGTTATGCAAAGGGCTGTGGCAGGTTCTAAAGTCAATTCCAAAAGTTACAAAACGTACTTCAAGTAAGTGGATGAAAATATTTGTATATTAGGATCAGTTACTTTATTTTGGGCATATTATATCAGTGTGATCACATGCACACGTAGCTGCAGGGGGTATGCCAATGAAGTCTAGTTATATGCACGTATGTGCTTCTGGGAATAAAATGATTTGTCAAGCCTATGTATTTATAGACATATCATTTGGGATTACCTCAGAATTAACTAAGAATCTATACATTTTCAGTTTCTACACAAAGCACTTGGATAAATGAGATTCACGAAATATCATTCCTGCCCTCAAAGAGCACAGGGAGGAGAAAAACATAGACAAATCATTGCAACACAGTGAAAGAAGTGTAATAGTGGAGATACGTATTCAATACAGTGGTAGCAACTAGCAAGGAGTGATTATATGTAGATAGAAAGCTTTAAAGAGAGGCAACACCTAATCAAAGTTTGGATGGATAAACACGAGCACAAGTTTCATCAGGCTTAATGAGATGGGCAATCCAGGTATAGAAAATAGTATGTGCAAAGACACTGAGGCATGAAACAACATAGTGTGTTTGGGAAATTACAAGCCATTTGATATTGCTGGAGCACAGAATCTAAGGGAAAGAATACAGAGATATTTCATTGGAGAAGTGACTGATAGCCATGTAACTGAAAATGTGTATTTTGGTTTGCAGATGATTATGTGTGTCTACTGTCTTTCCATAGTACATCAATCAGCCTGTAGCTGGAGCAATAGTGACACATGTATTTATTATATGATTTTATTTTTGCCTGAATTTATCACAAAAAAGTGTCCCTGGTCTCTGCTCATATTTGTTTTACTCCCCCATTACTCTCTCACCTTTTACTTGTTTCCCTCTGCAATCTAGTTTCTAGCTCCCTTTCCCCTTGGAGCATCTCCTCCCATATTGATCTGAGTTCATCTACAGTCTCATAGGCCATTCTCTTTTCTAATATCATGCAACTCTTATCTTTCCTTCAGAACCAAACTTACATGACCTCTTCTCTGAGAAGGCCTCTTGGCGAAGTGTAATGACTGAGAATTTAGAGTTTGGAGTAAGACAACCTGTATTTGAAACCCGAGTCTGTCATTTACCATCTTTGTGCTCTAAGGTACCAGTCATTTTGCCTCTTCAAGCCTCACTGTCATCATCTGTAAAATAGGGGTAATGAATACTGACCAGCATGCTTGTGAATATTAAAATGGATAATAAATGTGAAGAATTTAGTATAGAATTTGACCCTTAATAGTTATTGCTAATCATAAATTTAACTTGTCTAGAAATTCTCATGCCTAAGTCATATGTATACATAAGGTGATTTAATTTGGTCGATATTTACCTTGACTTTATCTGCTTTTCTGATAAGCCGTGGGAGGCAGTGCTGCTTTGCACAACTCCAATTTGAACAATGCCCCCTGGAGTTGTGCAATATGGCAACTCTGGGAAAGAGGAGGCTTTTCAGTTTGTTTCTATTTATAGTTTGAATACTTTAACTTTATAAATAAATGAATGTCTTAAAGTGCCCGTGGGGTCTCTGGGCCAGAAGATTTTGGGGCTTTTTTGTTCGGTTGGTTTATATTTTGTATCACTATTTAAAAAGAAAAAACCTAAACCAATAATAACATGCTTTGAAGAAACTCAGTCTTTTAGATGTCATTCCAATCAGTATTAGTTAAGATTTTAGTAGAAGTTCAATTAAAAAGTATTTGTTGACAGAAAGAAGAATGAGCACAAGCCTTCAGGTCAAGTAGAGCTGGATTTGGATTCACTATTTGCAAATTACATAATCTTGTTAAACCTTTGTTTCCTTGATTTGGTAAGGGAGCGAATCATTCCAGACACACTCAGGTACTTTCTGGTACTTAAGTGAGCTACTGTGTACATAAAGTACCCAGCAGAAAATCTGGCATTTGGTGGGTTCTCAATAGCGGTACCTATGATCACTTTTATTATGTGCATGTTGCTGCTCTGGTTGCTGGCTTAAAACTGGTTAGAATCAAGATGCTGGTTAAAACTGGCGATTAAATTCAGGTTGGTATTAGGATTAACAGTCAGAGCCTATAATAGATTAGGGTTAGGACTGAAATTACAATTCAATTAAGGTTACAATTGTAATGCATACAGGGGTTATTATTAAGGTTGGTGTTAATTAAAACTGGATAATAGAAGTAAGAAGCAGTATGGAGTACTGGTTTAGCTGGGTGGAAAATTGAAGAGGAAAGCAATGTAGAAACCTATGTAGAATTTAGTGATACAGAAAACTCATACAGAGGAGAAAAAAGGGTTAGAGTACAAAGCAGAATCTGAATGGATATTAAGCCTTCTTAATTTTTTCCCTACAGGTGCTGTCATCTTCTCCCTGATGAATATGTAAAATTCACCCACTCAGGCTGAGTTCTTTCCCTTTTCCCTCCTGGGCAGGAGCAGCGTGGGGAAAGGAATGCCCAGGGCCCACACAGCTGCGTCTAGCCCAGGACCAGTGCCAGCATCACATTCCACACCCCCAGCTACCCAGGCTGTTGCTGAGTGGACAGGGGCATCTAGGAGGCAAAGCCCGCCTTCTCTCCACTCCCCTTCCCTGCTTCCTCAGATTTTCAGTGTAGCTACCAGCGCTGTAATCCCACAGACAACCTACTCCAGACTTTGTGCACGTCTCTAGGAAATGCATATTGTATGTCACAGCGTTCAGAGTGGAAAGTAACCATAGAGATCACAATCCAACATGGATACTTTTATTTTATCTATTTTCATGATGGGGTTAATCCTTGTAGGTCAATCTTTCTTTGTAAAACTATATTCCTAGTGAGGAGGGTGGGCACCTGTAGGATGCTAGGTGCACATGTAAAAAGGGCATTAGAATGACTATAGGCAAGAAGTTATTCCAAATGCGAACATCCACATCAGTAGGAGAAACTACTTTTCACTCTGAAATATGCAAGAGTGAGGAATTCCTCAAATTGGATACTACTCTAGAGTTTTGGGAATGATTCTTCTTATCCTTGCTGCTTCCAAGGGTACTATCTCCCATTCCCCACCCAGTGCTGGTAACCCTTCTGCCAGCCAGCTGTATGAACACAGAAAGTCATTTAGCTTCTCTGAGTTCCATTTTCCTTATCTGTTCAACAAGCGGCATTAATTAGAAAATCTTGAAGGTCCCGTACAACTCTAACATTCTTTTATTCTATAATTCTAAAAGCCAGTGACTGTTTCCTATTCCCAGGACTTAAACTGCTGCCAAACTGATGCTGATGATGCAGAAAGGAGAAGAGGAGCCAGTAGGAAAAGAGCATTCCAGAGTCTCATTTGCTAACTCTTAATACTCTCTCCAAAACAGCTTTCCTCCTTACCTCTCACCCTTGGTTCTTGTCCCATGCAGTTACAGTAGAGAGTAGGGCCAGACCAGCAAGTATTACAGAATTAAGGGGGTCAGGCAGAAGGGGATCACTGCAGAGCAGCAGATGGAAAAGACAGATTAATTAGAAGACTATGAGACCTAATTCTACATCCTGCCTTCCCTATCCCACCCATCCCCACTCTCACTGCCTCCCCCTCCATTAACCTGTTCTCTCTTAAGCCCACTTAGATGATCTCTAAGATGTCTTCTAGCTGCAAAGATAATACTCTTTATCCACTAAGACCCTTTAACTAGGGTAGCCTCATCTTTCCCTTCTGAAGCTGGTTTCTGTTTTGAAAACACCCACATTACTGCCTGATCTCTGCATAACTAACTTCATGCCAACATGGCCCCACCTCTTGGGAAAGTTCAATCTTTCCCATATCTCTCCCCTACCCCCTAGCCCAGCCTCTTCTCTCTCTTACATCCTGGTTTCCACACCCCTCAAATATAGTACCCCCTTTATGTTCATCTCTTGGAGATTCTAAGATATCAGCAAACCCTAGGGAGACAGAATGGTCTGGAGGCACTGAGATATGTCAAGTCAGGCAAGTCAGACAGCCAAAGATGGTCAACACTTCCGTGTAAGAAAATCTTAACTATCCAGGCACTCAAGAAATGTCCAAGAGGCAGGCAGAACTCTTCTCCCAGAAACCATCAACTCTAACAGCCATAAGAGAAAAACTATGGGGCAGCATCCTGACAATCCGGAAGAATTTCCCTGGGGAATATTCTCTCCTGCTCTCCCATAATTGCTTGTAATTTATATAGGGCTTTACTGGTAACCAAGTACTTTCCACATCCCTGCCCTTGAGTTTCTGGGTGACAGAAACATTAACTACATCACAGGGGGCTGAAAAACTCTGTTTTCAAGAAGGAAAGATTACCCAAACATTAAAGATTAGCCCAGTGAGACAGTCATCAGCCCAGAAAGAGAGCTCGTCTAAGAGTTAGAAGACATGCACCCAAATCCCTCATCTAGGGATAAAATATTAGCCTCATAGGATTAGAAGACACTTTAAAACATATTGTTGCACATCCCAGCCAACACTTGTGCCTTCTACTGTTAACTGTCAGTGTAACCTTGGTTCAGTTAGCCTCCTTTGAGCCTCAGTTGTAGCTATACAATTAAGGGGTTGGAAGAGCCATTTTCTAAGACTTCTTACATATCTAAAATTATTTTATTCTAGAATTCTAACATTTAGAAATGTATTTCCAAAAGCTAAGTTTCAGCAAGACTGATTTAGAAAGATCCCTTTCTGAGATATATCAAGACTCTCTCAGAGATACTCAGTCACAAAGAACGGCAAACACCAGGGATTTGGGACACTTAAGCCAAGACCAAGCGCAAACACCCTGCATCTCTCATTGTGTCCGGAATTGGTGGGTTCTTGGTCTCGCTGGCTTCATTCCAAGAGCGAGCCAGGGCTGCTAGCACGTTGTCACCTCTCATCATCTTGTTATATCTGGCCTCAGGAATGAGAGTTGCTTTGGTCACAGATGCAGGGGTCCTTAGAGGGTTTCTAGATCAGACTCTTCATCCAT
>NC_045434.1:96641908-96681178 GCF_002776525.5 Piliocolobus tephrosceles
AACCTAACTCAAACTTGAGATGGGCAAGATCCTGCAAAATATCATGAAAGAAGAAAAAATATTGGAGAAAAGGACTGGGGGTTAAAGGGATAGAATAGGGAGGGTTAAGAAAGAAAACGACTGAGTTGCTTTGTTAGGCTGCCAGACTGGGCAAGAGTCTGGGGTGAAATCATGTTTTCAGAGGGTGAGTTATTTCCTTGAGTGAGATTGAGGGAGACATTGGTTCCCAAGGCTTGGGAGTTTGCTGGAAGATGCCTTTCAAGGGAGATTGCCTGGGGCCACGAATTCTTGCTGGACAGACAACTATGGGCTCTTGGGTAAGAGGAATTAGGGATGTTAGCTTTTACGAGAATGATGAGAGTTAGCAATTATCCACTGGACAGATGTCCCTGCGTACATTGTTGATAGGGGCACCCCAGGGCTTAAGGCTGGGGGCCACAAATTGTTGCTGGACAGATAACTATGGGCTCCTGGGTAAGAGGAATTAGAGATGTTAGTGTTTAGGAGAAAGCTGAGAGTTAGTAGTTATCCACTGGAGAGATGTCCCTGGGTACATGGTTGGTGGGGGACCCCAGGGCTTAAGGGGATCCCCAGTTGCCAAAGGATGGAGGGCGGAGCTGGAGGATCTCAGGCTAGTGGGCACGCCCTTGCCCAGGCCTGCAGTGGCCGCGCTCGCCAGCTGGCCCATGGCCCTGTCCGACTCCCCTCCCTCCACCCCAAGCCTAAGAGGGGTGAGCGCGGGGTCCCACTGCTGAGCCAGCTCCCTCCCTCTGATCCACACCCGAGCCCGGCTGGCAGAGCTCCCGGGGGAGAGGGTGGAAGGCACCACGAAGGCAAGGAGGGGGTGTTGGAGGCGGGGGGAGTGGGGAATGCGGCAGCCTGCCCCCCCGCGACCAGCCCAACCCCCCGCCAACCCCCCTCCACCTCCAACCAAATGGTTTGCTCCGAGCGCCCTATTTAATCCCCGCGACTGCAGCAGCACCGGCTCCCTCCCGGTCCCCACCTCGGCCCCGGGCTCCGAAGCAGCTCGGGGGCGCCCTTTAGGTCAACGTCGTAGTCCACCCCCTCCCCATCCCCAGCCCCCGGGGATTCAGGCTCGCCAGCGCCCAGCCAGGGAGCCGGCCGGGAAGCGCGATGGGGGCCCCAGTCGCCTTGCTCCTGCTCCTGCTGTTCGCCTGCTGCTGGGCGCCCAGTGGGGCCAACCTCTCCCAGGACGGTGAGTGAGGGAGGGGGCGGCGCCTGGGGAGGAGGGGAGTGACCCGAGGCGGGGGCTGGGATCAGGAGTCTGGCGGGGGGAGCCTGTTGGCTTTGTTTGGAACCGGGGTTAAAGTCACCAGCCGCTGCTAATACCCTTGTGTCTGTCTCTGAGCATCCGTGTCTCTGTGGACTGTGGGTGTGCCGGCGTGTGCACCCTTCTGTGTACACCACCAAGCGTGTGTCTGCGTGTGCACCGGGATTTGGCTCTTGGGGCTGATGTCCGTTAGGAGCAGCCCCGGGTCTGGATGTGTTGCTGTCCGTGTGCGCGCGCGTCTGTGTTGGTGTCTGGCTCTGCGTTTGTGTGTCAGTATCTGTGTGTATGTCTGTGTCAGTGTGTGTTGGGGGCGGAGTGAGATTTGTCGCTGTTTCAGTCAGGGCGTGTGTCGGGTGTTTGTGTATGTATGTCTGTAGGGGTTGGGTAGCCAGTGCAATCCCCCAAACTGCTGTATGCAAACATTTCTGCTCCCCCGCCCGTCCCCGCCGCCACCCGCGGCGCAGCTCCGAGTGGGCAGAGAAGGGGGTCTGGGTGAGGCTGCTGAGGGGGCCGTGGGCAAAAAAGGGGGCCCTTATCCTTGGAGCAAAACAACAACACAGGGCGGAGGGGGCCCAGGATGGCAATATCCCTGACAGTGGTAGAAGCTGGGAAAAGAAATCCAGACAGGAGCAGAGGCGGGGTGGGGGTGGGGGTGGGGGGGAGCGCAAAAGAAAGAATCAAGATATTTGGGGAGGAGGATGCATGAGAAACCTAAAGCTTTCCCAGGCTAAGCACTGATTTTCCCAAATTTGGGGTGGGGTAGCATACCTAGCCCCTTTGCCCCAGTCTGGAACTCAAACCTTCTTTGGTTCCTAATGGTAGAGAGATGAAGGAAGGGAGTCGGGGGAGAAAGGAGGCGGGGCCAGGGGTAAGGGGACTTGGGGAAGAGCCCCTCCCGCCCTGGGCCGGGCTATGTAGGTCAGCGCTGTGGGGGCACCTCAGCTTTCTTAAAGGCTACTAACGGTTAGTGGGATGGCAGAGGGGCAGCGTGTAGGGAAACCCGGAAGGGGGCCACAGCTCCCAGCCTCAGGTCCCTGAGGAGGGACAGCAGGCTGTGAAGAGACTAAAGGAATGCATCCTCCTCTCCCCGCGCCCAGTCCCTGTCGGAAGAGGAGGAGGGCTGGGATGGAGGAAGGGAGAGAGGGAACAGGACCTCTGTGGAGCAAAGGGAAGTGGGGAGAGTGAAGGGGGAGGGTGGTGGCTATGCCCGGCCAGATGCCAACGAAAAACAGAAAGAACCGCAGGGGAGGAGAAAGGGGAGGTGGCTCCTGGGCGACGGACCCAGTGGCCAGCAGGGATGGGCACAGGGCGGGGCGGGGGTGGAGAGGGGAGGGGTTGAAACTGGGGAGGATGATGTAGAGAATTTCATCTGAGGAAAACAGGCGAAGAGCCAGGGTACTGGAGGAATAATCGCTCTACCTCGCCTGACCTCCCTCAGACCTGTCTCCATCGTGATAAAGGAGCTTCCCCTGGTATGGGGACCCTGGGGATCCCCTCCCTATAGTTGGCTGGCTGACTCCTTCCGCCCTCTACCCATCAAACTCTCCAAAGGGAGTTCCCGCCCTAGTCACCACAGAGACAGCAGCCTCTCCTTCCCCTACTCAGAATCCCCTTCCCCAGAGGACTGCACTAAGGACCCCACTCACTGAGGAGCTGAAGGGAGTCTCTGGGGAGAGCAGGCTAAGTGCAAGACAGAGAGGCTGCTGGGTGTTTGTGCCTCACTAATGACCCTCCTACTAGGCCTTGACTTTCAGCTGCAGCCCCTGGCCTTTCTAACCTGCTGAATTTTATAACCAGAGGCAAATATGATCCAAATTGCAACCGTTCAGCAATGGGAACTGATGGTGCTAGGCTGGGCCCCAAAAAGAGAGAAAGACGTCATCCAGAAAGCTGTGAGCTCTTCTACTCTAAGATGTAAAAAAACTATAGACTAGAGTAAATCAGTATACTAGCCAAGTCTTTCTTCACCGACTACACTCTTCTTTCTTGGTCCTCAAATTGGGGGCTCAGCCCCTATTCAGGCTTAAAGTTGAGAGGAAGAGAAATGTTATATCCTCATATTTAGAAATATGTTTCAGAGCAGTGGCCTGAGAGAAACAGTGGAAAGCAGTAACTTCTAAATGGGGAATTTCCAGAGGAGAGGTGGGAAGTGGGAGATGAACAGGAGGGGTCTGTTTCCAAAGAAGAGTCAAACCAAGCATCATTTTCCTTGGAGAGCATTATCTTCACAGACAATGGACATCTATCTGGTGTGCAGTATCTCAGGACACACTGATGCATGAGACATAACCGCTGTATCTTCTATCTTAAATTAATTCTATCTTTTAGTTTCTGGATCTAAGAAGGCCAGTGCTGATGGTGGGAGGTAAATGCATAGATTTAATGCTCACAGATAGTAATCCTGAAGACTATTTTGAACAGGATCATGGACATGTGTCTAGTACCCCTGAGTTGGCCTGAGGCCCCTGGGAAGAAAACTAGGCAATGTGTACTTAACTGGTAATGTTTGACCAAAACTATGAGAGATGTGGTGTGAAGGTTTAAGGACAAGATACTCTTATGCTGATGCTTGAATTGTCAAGGGTGTTGTGGTAGCATATCTTTTCCCATTTAGAATAAGGAAAACAAACTTAATGTGCTGCTGGGGCATATCGTCCCCTGAAGCACAGCATAAATTTCTTAAGCTTCATAAGGCTGAACAGGGATTGAGAGGGCAAGCAACTGATATCTAAGACTGGCCATGAGAGTTGTGCCAAAAGCTCAGGAACAGGTAAGACATTTAGAATGTCCCATCTGCCCTTCCTTCTCATATTTCTCCACTAGTTTTCACTGTAGTTGACAATTCTAGCTTTGGAGGACTCAAGTCTATGAACTTAATGTGTCCTCTCTCTGGTGAACAGCTCAGTATTCAACACTGTGACCAGCTTTCTTGGGCTCTTCCTTCTCAAGTTATTTCCAGCACTCTGTGAATTGACCTAGGGTAAAGACAGATAGACAGATAGCCTCTCTTTGTTTCAGATAAGTTTATAGCAATTTAACCTTGTACTGCACTGCCCCACACATGGGCATCTATTTCTTCTCAATGACCTCTGTCCACTATCATTCATTCTACAGCCCCCTGGCCAGATGCCCAGTGAGGACATCATGCCCAATGTGCCAGAGAAGTCCAGCAGGCATTCGCTCTAGTGCTGTCCACAGATCTGTTTGGCAGATCGACTCCATCCAGTTTCTGTTCCTAGTTGCAGCTGTAACTGTTCTGTTTCTGTTCCTGTTCTCCTCCTAGTTGCAGCTGTAACTCTTGGGAAGGATATGCTCTCCTTTTAGACATGTGCATCTTCTGGCACAGAAAAGTTAAGACCATCGCAGAGACACTCATATAGCAGAGTTTAGTTAACTCCATGAAGAATCAGTGTGTTTCATGTAGGTCCTAACCTATGTAATGTCAACTGCCTACCCAGCAGTTATGCCACTCTATTCTAAGCTTCTCCATAGATCTGGATAGCACTGTTGGTTTTAATAGTTTCCTCTAGGGCAGGAGTTTTCCCATTTTGTTTTTAAAACAAAGATGTGAGACATTTTTAACAAATGAGAAAAACATATCAAAGGAGAACTGCTGTTGTTGAAATAGTGAAGTAAGACCTATATCCCTTTTCCCTGTCTTACTGGCTTTTACACATTCCTATGATCCTTAAGGAACTACCCGGGGTTCTGCCACACAGTTCAAAATCCTCTGTCCTAGACTGATAGAATGAGCCAGCTTACTACCCTTAGGCTCTTTCTCCTTCCTCTTCCAACTGAAGAAGAAAGGAGGTCCAAATCTAATTGCAACAGTGCCTTGTTGGAGATATTCACTACTCACTTGGAGAGAGTGACTCATAGTTCTGCAGCCATAAATTTCCACAGACAGCATCTCTTTGGCATTCTGGTTACTTTGAAATAACTGAGAGGTTGTGCCATTGCTCTGTAAATTCTTAGATTTGATTTTGGTACTTCTTGATGTTACTACTTTCTTGCAGTCCAAATAATATGTAAAATGGGATCAAAAGTTTATTTTCCTTAAATCACATGGTAGGAAAAAAATCTTCACAAATATCACTAGAGAAAGAAAACCCCTGGGGCTGTGACTAGTCTTATTCTTTGTTGTTTCCTACTCCAGTGGAACTGCATACTGGCTCAACAATCCCTTTTTTGTCATCTAATTCTCTGTAATGGAATTTTACCTAAGGATGGTGATCTAGGTTCCAGATTCTTGTTGAAAGCAAGCTATGGACTGGACCAGTTCCTTACTGACTACTGAGTAAAAAATTCAGTTATTATAAAGTTTTGGTAATTATATCTTCTTTTATTTTTCATGTTAGAATGTAATGTTTCATGTTTAACATTGACCATAGGCCCATGTACTAGAATATTTTGTTTCCTGTATGAGGTCATGTTTTAGAGGTCCACCCTTAATCTCTGAGAATAGCAATCCCCGTGGAAATGCTTACAAAAGACAGAGGGAAACAAACCATCAGAAAAGGACCCTGGAGAAGCAAGCCATCAGAAAAAGATTCTGTTTCTAAGAACTTGCTCAGATTAAGTATAAACACTCCATGTCATCATAAAATGAAGAAGAACAAGTTTCCAGGGCTAGAGACCTGTTTCTGCCTCTAAGATCAGCAGCAGTGATCATTTTTTACAAGGTCAGAACCAGCTGGTGCCCGGGGCTCCAATAACTACCCAAGTAGAAACCCAGTCCAATTCTGTTATATATGACAGGGAGATCCATCCCTTCCAGTACAGAGAAGTCAAGCTCTCAGGAGGCTTGAACATATGAATCTGTTGGGATTTTTACACAACAGAAGCTAAGATGCTAAGAAGTAAAGGTACATATTTTTCACTGAAGCAGCAAATACTAAAGAATCATTTCTCTCTTTACTAAAATTTTCCTAACCCTTAAGACAGTCATGAAGTTTCTCAACTAACAGAGAAACTTCTAAATCCTGAGAACAAGAGGCATGATTCCATACCTCTCTTCCAGTGTGGTTGTCTGAACTACTTATAGCAATTTTGGATACATTGGGACATTCTGAGTCTAATACATCTCATACCCTAACTGACGAAAATACATATTTTGACTTTCTTGTGCCCTACTGTCTCTGAGGGAGCACAGGCTCTCAGTTCCGTCTTTGGAAGATAGGCCTAATTTTACTCATGGCAAGCTAAAGCACATTAAAAGCCCCTCCATCACCACTAATATCTAGGTATCTAACATAATCACAGAGGCTTATGTTGACAAACTGAGACTGGTGGTGGTCCTCATTTTTCAGCACAGTCTCTTGGCTGCGTATCACCCTGACAGGTTCAAATAAAGCACTTCAGAGAGAGCAGGTGATGAGCATAGAGTGATCCTAATAGAAGCATGATGTCTGTTCTTTTAGTTCCTGTGCTTGAGAGCTGGCTGCCTTACCCCATGATCCCAGTTCCCTGTTCTTTATGGAGCAAACTATTATACCTGTGCTTTGAGCTCTCCATGGTGCTAGCCCCTGACAGTGACACTCTAGGCTTTTCTTGTTGCTCTCCATGGTCCTGTTTTACCTCCAAGTTTCATAATCTCCTTATTCACCACAGTGCAGTCCCCAGAACAGGGCTAGAATCTCCCTCCCTGCCACCACAAACACACACATGTTCTTGGTTATGGTCCCTGACCTGTTCCACCACGAACACATAAAAAAACTGTGAGATATAGATCTAGGAGGTCCTCACAGCCATCTGATCAACAGCAGGAAGGGAATAGAAGGGCAAGCAATTCTTAGGTTAAAAAAGCAGTGCTAGAAGGTTTTTGTAAGATGCTCAGGAAATTGTGGCCTACAGTGACCTCAAATGGCCTCAAAAGAATTGAATGTTTTGTCATATCTGGATTCATAGATTAAAAATACAACTATATATAGTTCTGTTTTAGATTGAGATAGTATTGCTCTTATATGATAACCATATACAGTTGTACTTTGGTATCCATGAAGGATTGCTTCCAGGACCTCCCACAGATACTAAAATCTGCAGACGCACAAGTCCTGGATATCAAATGGAGTGGTATTTGCATATAACCTATGCACATTATCCTGTATACTTTGTTATCTCTAGATTACTTATAATACCATACACAATCTAAATGCTATGTACATAGTTGTTTTACTGTATTGTCTAGGCAATAATGACAGGAGAAAATGTCTATACAAGTTTAGTACTGGCACAGTTTTAAAAAATATTTTCAATCTGCAGTTGATTGAATCTATGGAGGTGGAACTCATAGATATGCAGGATTGACTGTATACACTATAAGTGTGGAATGTAAAATGAATCCTACTCAGTTTATAAACATATACCTCTTAACAGCACTCTGAGCACGACAACCAACTCGAACTTTCCCGTCATGGTGCTTTTTTACCCTTTTCCTTCAACCTTAGCAAAGACAATACATAACAATGGGTTATCAAAATAGATAATGGAGGAATCTGGTAAATGAGAGGCATAGAAAACAAGTGTCAAGTATACATCCATACCACCCTGAACACACCGGATCTTGTCTGATCTCAGAAGCTAAGCAGGGTTAGGCCTAGTTAGTACATGTACGGGAGAAAACAAGTATCAAAATCTTGACTTAACTTCCCCACCTTCATAACCACCTTGTGCAAAACTAAATGGCTTTAAATATAACCATCTTCTCCTAGAGCACAGGTCCTTGGCCATATCTCAGTAGATGCATCTTTAAACTGTACTCTGCTATGCTGAGGGTCTCTTCCAATAAGCTGATGATATCAAACGGGGTAGGGAGCTGACAGTGCTCAGCTCCTGTCAGTCTTAGATTAGCCGGCCTGTTCTTCACATCACATCAGAACTACACAAGCTTCTCGTCCCCTAAATGCTGATTTTCCCATGTCAATTTATGGATAAAAGTTAATATAATAGTTAATACTTATGAGTGACCTACAGCAGAGTCTAGTGGAAGAGACAGGCTTCCAGGATGAATTTCCAGGACTCCTCTTTCATTTCTTCATTTGAAACAAGGAGAAACTTCATTCCTCAAGGACAGGTAATGAGAGTGATTTATCTCTATGAGCGAGCCTTCAGCAAGACAGAATTAGGGTTATAGTAACAGCTGGAGTGTCTCCCATCTACTCATCTTCCTAAGCCCCTATTCTCATGAAGAGCAGGCAGGTTTCAAAAAAGACTCAAATACAGAAATCTCAACATACTTTTTAGCACATATATCATTCTTTAATGTGAACTCTTACCCCTGGGATTCTTTAACCTTCTCTTCTCTCTCTATCTTTCTCTTGGAAGTCTCCAAGAGAACAATAAGAAAGCTAAATAACTTAAAGAACAAACTAAAATGTTGTCTTCTCTAAGGATTTATTTTCCCTTTCCCCAGCTACACTTACACTAATTGTGTATTGATTGCTAATTATAAGCACCTTTAGCTCATTTACTTCTAGTTCAGGGTCAAGAAGGTCAGGTGCATCACCTTGCCCTAGGGAAAAAAAAAGAAAAAGAAATGAAGGCTGATGTCTCAGGCACTCATCTGTAGGCTAGCCATTATTCATTTCTCCCCTTTCTTCAGATACTCCCAAATATTGGCAAGGTAGGATGAAGAACTAGTACTTCTGATACCAGATTTTATTGGAAATATGCATATTTTTGTTTCATATGTTTACTTTTACCCTTCTATGACCTGGCTCTTTGCTTCCAATTCTGATTTCATTAAGTACATCAATGACAGGTAACTTGGAACTTAGCATAGTGGTCAGTCTTTGAAGAGCCTGGAGCTGAGTTCTTGAGTTATTATAAAATGAGAAGCCAGTTTTACCATCTGCTCCTAATCTTTTTTTTTTTTTTTTTTGTCCAGCAAATGCAAAAATTACAGTGGAACAATTGCACTCACTAGTTCTTACTGTAGTTCTTAAGGATGAGATCTTTCCAAATACATATTATATGTTTCTTCCCATAATTTCTATCTGCTAATCTCACACAAATATAAAAATTACCACCACTAAGCCCCTGAGCCTCCCATATTTTCATTTATCCTCAATTGCCACTTAATGCCAACTCTTTTCTGGTTTCCAAGTCCTGGAGTCCAATGTCAGTGACAGATGGACTGAGCCTCAGCCCTGGAGAGGAGAGGATTCTGGCCCTCTCCTGGGGAGTTGGAGCAGGAGAGAGAGCCTGAATTCTGCTTTGGGGAGAATCTCTTGAGTTTAAGCCATATGGTTTTCTGGAAGTAAGGGGTTCTGATTAATATGGGCATGTGAAAAGGACTCTGTATCTGGGTCATAATAAAATCTGTGTGTTCATGTCAGAAAAAAAAAAACAACAGAAATATGATTAGTGAGAATCAGAGTGTTTTGTGTGTGTATGTTGAGGGGCACATGTCAAAATATGCATCCATCTTAGGGAACAAAAATGTTTTTGCCCACATCAAATAAGAGACACTCAATGGAAATTTAAGAAGAGAGATAAGAGTTCTTTTTGTCAGAACAATATTATTTTCCATTTTGGGGACTGTGAGATCTGTGGACTTGGGAGAATGTATCTGTTTCACGGAAGAGTTAAATTCTCAGGAAGGTACAAAGTGAGGCTAATGCAAACAATGTACAGCAATTTTAAAAATACAGACTTTTTTTTAAGTGAGGAGAGTGTAGGGAGACTAAATAGCAGTTAGGATTGGGGGAATCAGTGAAACTAGAGTAGTGTGGGTGTGTAGAGCAGAACACATTTTTCTTCATGTAATGCTCCTAACCATTGCCCTGAACCTGTCATCCACACCTTGACTCCGATCATCCAGTGAAGGGTAACAGTGAAAACAAGTCAGGAAAATCAGAACCAGCAGAGATGAGAGCTTTGTTGCTTGACTTCTAACAAATTAAACTTTTCCACAGCATTGTTATCCCACCACACCAAGCCATCAGCCTGAAATATCTAAAGTGCAACGTAAGGAGCATAGGAGAACAAGACAGAGCCCACTGAGAAAGGGAATTCATCCATGCGCTCAGACAGGTATTGGGGCACTGGGATAGGTACTGCAGAGTATGAGCAAGCTGTTGGAACCTGGGCTGAGATTTTTCATCTCTAGAGAATCTATTCTTTATTTCTCCTGATTTTCTGGGCTTTCCGGCCCATTCCCGGTCTCTATTTTCCCATACCTTTCCAATGAGCTAAACTGAATTCTGCATTTGAATCTGTTATGTTTCCTTTCTCAAGTACTTTCCTAAGATGAGGAACTTCCCCCCCACCCGCCAGTTCTATTACACATGCGTGAAAGCAGCAAGATAAATTGAGGGAAAGGGTATAAAATCCCTCTACTTAGTTTAAGAGGACAACTAAGAGTTCAAAGTCTGGCCTCCTGACTGTATTACATTAGAATGCAGATTTCAAGTCATACCTGTCCGTATGTCTAAAGTGTTTGATCATAGTGAGATGTGAATGAGGAGATGGGATAAACAGACACTCCTAAAATGGCTCAGGGTTGTTATCATCCTGTCTTCAGGGGCCTACTCCAGAACAGCTGAAGAGAGTCAGTACCTGCACAGAATCTGTGCTCTAGAGGTCCTCACTGAGCCCTCCCCTGTGCTCAGTTTCACCTCACCCCCCTCATGCTCTTCGGGCAGAACACCAGATGCTTGTCTAGAGCACATAGCCCAGTCCCAGAAGGAAGCAGCTAAGGCAAGGAAGAGACTCTTTTGGGATCGAATCCCCTTCCTTTTTCTCTCAACTGCAGTTCTTGCTACAACTCAGTATTGGCTACAGAGGGGCTTGTTTTGGTTGGGGGCCAGCCCAGGGCTCCCTCCTGGTGCTAATGCACCAAGAACACTGACTCAATAGCAAATCAAAGCAACAGCTGTCCCCACCTCCTTCCCTGCCACCCACTTCCCAGTCTCTGCTCCTCGGAATCTTAACTAAGTCTCTGAGGGCCCCCCTCAGCCTACCACAAGCCCACTTCTGCCTCCAGATTTTTTCTCTCTCCAGCTCAAGAATAGGACATGTTCCTCTGCTTTTTTTTTTTTTTTTTTTTTTCTCTTCTGTTCTGGCCCCTGTCTCCTGCTTCACAATCAGGTTAGCATTCCCTCAGCTCTTCACCGTGCAGATGCCAGCAAGCACACACACACACACACACACACATGCACACACACATGCGACCTGTACTCACAGTCACCCTTTTGAGCTCCAAAGGGTATGGCAGTGACTTCTGCCTGATGGCCTCTTCTGTGTGAACTGGAACCTGCCAGTAAAGCCCTGAAGTGTAAGAAGATGCCAGCTGCCCCATCTTCAGGGACTCCCTCTTCATCATAATCCAACTTCCCCAACCTACTGGGCATTTAGTAGACTTACTTCTCTTAAGGTCCATGGTCCTGGAGTTCCTCAGTATCGTGTACAGGAGATGGGGCATAGGAAGGGTAGGTGTCAGTGGAAATATAATCACACTTAGTGTCAAATTAATCACTGAATTAGCCAGTCCACAAGGACTGCTATAAACTGTCAATGAGTACAGGTCTCACTCACTGCCTGTGTGACCATGCTCAAGTTCCTAAACCTCTCTGAGCCTTGGTTCCTCATCTTTAGAATAAGAGGATTGGACCAGTTAATACTTAATATCTTGTCAACTATAAAAATCTACACTTTTAAGAATCATAGAGGGGAGAATATTTTGGGCATAATTAGGTGCAACAGAAAGAAAAAAAGGCATTACTGAACTTGGGCAATAGAGAATCAAAAAGGGCATTAGTTCCATCCTTCCATAAAATCAAAAAGCATCTTAGAAATAACCACCTCTGACCCTTAGGATTCAGTAGGCAATGACCAGATATGCAAGTTGGCTTAAAGGTTTGAGGAAATATGTAAAATATATGTATTTATAATACCTTAACGTTTGGATAGGGAAAACCATTTGAATTTTCTCTTAAACTTTGGATATTAAAAAATGTTAAGAATAATTGTTTTTCAGTGAGAATCAAGGGTTAACTCTAAGATAAGCTTTTCATTTTAACCCCATCTTAATACCCACCACAGGCAAGCTAGCTAACTATCTCAAAAGATTCCCTCCTCATTCAGCCTGGAAAAGCCTAGCCACACACCATTCCCAAAGCAGAAAACAAAAGCCTTTCATTTTTAACCTGCTTAGGATGGAATCAAAAGATGTCTGCCAAGGTGTAATAATAAACATGTTTGAGCCCAGATTGGGTACAGGTTCCTTCCAAATCTAAATCTCTTAGATAATCTAATAGTGTAGGACCCCTCAGTCCATAAATCCTGGATCTCTGGCCCAGGCTTTACCAAGCTAAGCAGCTAGTCCACATGTTAGGACTTCTTACAGTGAAGATTCTGTTCCCCATTCCTATTGACCATCTATATTCACTCATATCCTGTATGCCTCCTAGGAGAGTAAAGCAAAGCTGGGACAGAGTAGTTTATCAAGAGGCTGCTTGATAAACAAGACTCTAGGAGGAAAAACCAGACAGCAACAGAAATAATAGAGGGAGGAAACAAGGAGGAGCAAGGTCTCAGTAGCCCAGCCAGAAAGAGGGTGGATGGGGCAGTGAGGTGGAGAGAAGGCCTAGATCAGGGAGGTAGGCAGCTGAAGCGTGACTGAGCTCTGAAGTTCCAAAGTGGATGTGAGCTGGAGCGCATCGGAGCTAAGGAAAGCAGATCCTTTAGGAGATCCTGCTGCCTGTGAGGGGACAAGAGGTCTTTCCCGGAGGAGCAATGAAAAAGGAAAAAATAGTATCTGAAAAGAAAGAAGGTACCAGATGACAGAATAACTCCCACCCCGTATGGCCAGCTTCTATTTGACTGCACTGTTATATCGTGGCCATTAGGGAATTAGGAATTTAACGGGAGACAGACAGAGTTAGAAAGGAACGGAGGGCAGGATGTAAGAGAATATTTTGACATTCAGGCAATCAAAGTCTTAGATTAGGAAATTACATAGTGACTTCAGTAAATGTGGCATCGCTGCTGGCTGCCCAAGAACCACCGAAGGAAATTAACTGTCCAGAGTTCCTTCTGACCAGCGTTTTGTGCTCTAAAGTCAAAGCAACTCCCCCAAATTTTGAAGTTTTCAGCTAAACCAGAATTCAGATGGAACTGGTCTGATTTCTTCCAAATGCACAATCAAACATTCACTGTCAAAGAAAACTGTCACTCTGAGCATAAAGAAAAGCTCCAGGGGCTGAGTTCTAATTCTGATTTTGCTATGGCCAGTCTCTTGTGTGTGTGATCCAACTGTACATAGAATTCACTAAGAAGCTGGGGTTAGGGAAAAATGAGAATGACATAATCTGGACAAGGAGCCCAGCAATGGATGTAGATAAACCATTCTAAAAGTGGGTCCCTTCAGTATTCTGGGCCGCAGCCCCCAATATGTTTTTCCCTTGGAGATAACACTCCTCCACCCACCTGTCATGGTAGTCGTGAGGAATAACAAGTAGGCTGGGATGAACAGTATTTTTAACTCTGGAGTTAGAGAAATGCTGAGTCATCATCATCATCATCACCATCATCATCAACTCCTACTCAGGGAGCTGTTTTTTTCTACAGTCAGGGAGGTGGGACTCTGGACCCAAGCACTGGCAAGGCCAGCAGCAGTTATGCAGGAGAGCTCTGTCCTCTTGTTCCACCATCTGACATGTGCACCTGTGACCCTGTTTATGGCTGTAAGGCCAATATGTTGTAGGTCCCCAAAACAGACACAGCAGGGACAATACATAAACCAAGCAATCAGGGCTTACACTGGCAGACTTTCATAGACTTTCCACTAAAATTACTTAAATTCAAGACAATACATTTTTATTTATTTGAGTTACTCATTTACTTATTCAATAAATATTTATTGAGCACTTACTATGTGTAAGATTTTGCGCTATGAGTGAAAACCTGAATAACAGGTGCCAATGCTGCTTTAAAGAAGCACATTAGTAATTCTTCAATTCCCACCTCTGCCACTCTTAATATGAACAATCAATAAGAAGAAAATCAGTGGGTGAAAGGGCTACTTTGTCCTTTAAAATGCTGGAAATCCTAAAGATACTAGAACTCATGAGCAAATAAATCAAGAATTAAGAAACCTCCAAAGCAATTCAGAACAAATAAGAAGATAATTTTTTTAGTTTTCAGCCTAGGTGCTAGAGTGCTATGAAAACACAAAGAGACTTTTTTTTTTTAACTAGACATGCCATTTGCTTGGTTATCTAAAGAGTCCCACATGGTAAGGCACTTACGGGTCCATGAAATAGTCCCAGAGGTATAGGTGCAGGCATACTAAGGCATCCAAGTAAAAATGTAATTCAACAGGTACAAACCACAGGACTATCAACACCACAGGCATCCATTTCCAATTTGCTATACTGTCATTTTCATCATACTGCAGGTGAATGTTGTAAATATTATTTAGGTGAATCACCCCTGGCCAGCAATGCAACGAGGAATCTTTCCCACTTTACGCTCTACCCTACCACCACACACACAAAATACATGATTCTGCAGAGGGGGACAGTGTAGTAAAGATGTGCAGAAAGCCTGGGCTTTGTGGTCAGAGAGGTCTAAGTTTAAAGTTCATCCTATCCCAGTATCTAATAATAGATACCTCATAAGGACAAGTTTCTTAACTTGGCTTTAACATGTGTGTAATCATGTTTATCTATTAAAATATTGTTCTGGAATAATGAATATACAGCAACTAATTTGGATCCTGACATATAGAAACTGTTGATAAGTACCAACTTCTTCTGTCTTACAGTTTTCTGGGTAGTCTACCATCTCCCTTGGCCTATTTCTTCATATCCTGTTTGGTTTGCTATTTCCTCTTTACTGGCAGATTTTGAACTTAACTCTCACAACAGAAGATGCTTAGTATCTGATTCATTTAATAAAGAAATATTTATTAAGCAACTTCTATATGCAATATGCTATATTAGAGCCAATACTGGATACAAAATGCATCAGACCCTACGTATGGAATCTTTATAATTTAGGAGGAAAGTCAAACTTGCAGTACAAACTAGAAAGAAATGCATAACTTAAGAAAAAGCAGATAAAGTGTGTAACTCAGAGAAACGGGGAATTATTTCAATCTGGGACAACCAGGGAAGACTTCTGGAAGGAAATGCCCCAAAATGTAGGCTTTATGCATGGATAAGGTTTAGACGTGTGAAGATGGGCAAAGGGCATGATCAGCAAAGTTATTGCAGGCAAAGGAATGGATGCAGGAAAACAAAGCGTTCATAGAGAGAGTTCCAAAGGGCTTCACATGCCTGGAATGCACCTGGGGTGAGTGGAGTAGAGAAAAGACAAAACTGAAAGGAAGCTCAGCATCAGACTGTACATGGCCTTGAAGGCTAGGCTGACAACTTTGGGTATTATCTACAGAGAGTGAAGAGTCAGTGATGGTTTCTAAGCAGGGAAAGAATGTGACCGATATGACTGATCTGCCTGGGCCTTCTCTCACTAATGGTTGTATGGTCTCAATGACAGAAGCTCCTTCTGAGCTCCTATTTCTACTTCAAATTCCATACCACCCATTCAGAGTACTCCGAAGTTTTCCTTTCCAGTCTGAATTCATTGAGAGAATTCATGCTGATGTCATAAATGACTGACACAATCTGAATCCAAAGAAGGTACAAGTCTTTCACAACCCAGGTTATAATTCCTGCTACTTATCCATGTTTCTGTTGATAGCATTATAATCACTCATCCACTCCCTGGGGAGTGGCCATTCGTAATTTATTATACAGGCTTACAATTTTATAAAAACGACAGGGTAACTTTCAAGCGTATTGAGAGTCAGTTTTCAAGAGAAGACATGAGATTATAAGCGCATTTCAAAATTAGAGGGAAAAATGTCAACCCCGGGGGAAGAAAAAAAACCCAGCCACCTCTTACAGTTTCTTAAGACACCACAAATCAGAGTGAGTTCTCTGTAAACCCATAGAGGCAATACATCATGCATATCCCAAATATGCCATTTATTGGAGATTATTTGGTTATCAGTCCTCTCATCTGAACAATTCAGTTTGGTTTGAATGATCTATATCACTATTTCACTTATTCATCCTATGCAGAAAAAAGATGCCTATGAAATGCAGGAGGAGGGGAGGGATGAAAGAAATATGAGCAAGGAGAAAAGCAACTGAGGAGGATGCAGAAAAAAGCACAGATGAAAGAAGAAGCAGGAGAGTGAAGACTAAGCCCATGCTGTTGGACAGAATACATGCTCTGCCTGATTCACAATATACATAGCACAGTGCCAAGTGTGGCTGAATGAATTACCAGAGCCAATTAAATGTACCGAGAGCCCACTATGGGCTAAGTGCTAAAGATACAACGATGAATAACTTAAGGCTTCTGCTGTTAACCAGCTCAAAGTTTAGATGAGGAGACTGATAACTAAGCAAGTAAATCGCATTGGAATGCTGTAAGAAACATAAAATGTTGAAAAAGCCCCCAAAGCACCATCAGAGACAGAAAGGATTCTGGAGAGGTATGCTATTTGTGTGCCTTTAGGTAAGTAATTGAACCTCATTGTAAAAAGCAGTTCTTTCTGGCTGCCTATCTCTTGAGTTTGTTCTGAGATTAAGTGAATTCGTGGTTGAAAATCCACTCTGCAAACTCAAAGTCCTATACCATGGTATGAGACGGCTATTTCCTGCACTGATTTGAGCAAAGGCCTATTTAGTACTCACTGTGCACTGGACACCAATACCGAGGGGCTGAGTGTGACTCCTCTCTGTCTTCTCCCTGTCCCTCTGCCGTCCCACACCTTGGCACAACCAATTTGGTTCCCTACTGTGTGCTGACGTTCGCACAGGGCACCCACGAACACATAACCGGAGAAACAACATGAGCACTCACCACCTTCAGGTTGCCTCCGTCCTCCGTGTGCACAGAAGGTAGCAGGGTGAGTGGGAGGCACTCAAGGAGAGCCCCTGCTGGATGTGACAGCCCTGACCCTCTCCCCAGCCCCCTTTCCTTCTCTCATTCTCATCCTGCTTGCCTCTCTTTTATCGACAATTCCCCTTCCCGCCTTTCCTGCCTACTTCTCTCTACTTGTGACTGTTTTTCTCTGTTTTCTCCGCTTTACTCCTTCTCAGCATTTGGGCATTAGCGCTTCTCCCATTTAAGAACAGAGTAATTTCTAAAATCTCCTGGAAGCTGTCTGTGAGGAGCAGAGAAGAGGGGCGGTGCCTCCATGGAAGCCAGGGAACCTCCGCAGCTGTCTCAGAGCCCCAT
Organism: Piliocolobus tephrosceles; assembly: GCF_002776525.5. NCBI lineage: Eukaryota > Metazoa > Chordata > Mammalia > Primates > Cercopithecidae > Piliocolobus > Piliocolobus tephrosceles. Next base: position 96,659,457 of record NC_045434.1, read on the forward strand.
TCCCATGCTAGGACGCTGCCCGCTTCCTGCCTGACTCCCTCCCCACTCCGGCCTCCCATTCTCTCCCTTCCCTCTCCACCCCCCCTTTCTCCTGTACCCCTCGTCTTCTCCCTCCCCTCTCCTCTGGCCGCTCGCCTCTCTTTCCCTTTGCTTCTGATTAGGCAATTCTCTCCCTAGTCCAGTCCTTTTCTTCCTCAGGGACCCTAAGCCCACGTCCCACTTTTCTTTGTAATCTCGACCTCCCGGCCCCCGCGTGCCTTCTCTTGGTCCTAGCGCCCCTTTCTCCCCTCTCCTCTCCCGCCTGCCTCTCCCCAGCTGGCTCTGGGTCGCGCTGGGACGACTGGCGAAGTTCTCCCGTGACTCCAGGGCGCCGACACGTAGCAGCTCAGGGCTCTGCTCAGCAGCGGATGAGCTCACTGAATTTTGCGCACTTGATTGGCTACTTCGGGGCCCTGCGGCGGGAGACCCTGAAAAGATTCGCAAGGCCGGTTTCTTTGTCCCTCCGCCTCTTCAGGTTGGGCTAGGGACTTAGGCCATTGGGTATTTCTTGGAAATGGAATTCCGGTAATCAAGAAAGGAATGAGCAGACAGGTAGGGGTAAGGTAGGTGCCAAAGGGAGCATGGAATCGTTTTAAAATTCTCTACGGGGGAATGTAGGAAGAAAGTTTCTCAGTTTCCTTAGTTTTCCTTACAGTACCTCAAGAAGGGGTTTAGGAGCCACCTTGTAGGAAGAGAGGTGAGGCGGTGACGCAGGCCCTGGAAGAAGGGTTTGTTGTACCAGAGGAAGGAGCAGACTCAATCATTTAGAGGGGCTAAGGGTAGAGTAGGAAAAAAAGATAATTTGAGTATCCCATAGAAGGTAACAATCTGGGAAGACATGGTACGACTTTCAGCCCTTACCATGATCTGTTTCTTCAATGGCGGGAGTCTCACGTTGAAACAAATAGAGCTTTGCATTTAAAATCAGGCATTGAATTTCTAGTCTTCGTCTCCTATTTGTATGACCTTGGGCGAGTCATTTCATTCTATTTTAACTCTGCAAAATAGGAATGATAATGTCCTTGTACTTATTTTACAGGTTTATTAAGAGAATTACATGTGAAAGTATTTTCCAATTATTAAATGTGTAGTAATTTTAGTGAATTGTATGGTGGAGCAGAAAATTCTGGATAAGGAATGAGAAATCTTTGGTGGTCTTTCATTTTTCTATAGTGACTTTCACCAAGTCACTTTTAACCTTTAAGGGTTTCATTGTCCTCATCTGCAAAGTCGGAGAACTGGACTGGATGAACTCTTAAGATCTCTTTGGCACTAATATTCTTCGACTGACTGATAAAAAGTTAGCATCCTCCTTTAATTCACCCCTTCAGAGAAAAGGTCACTTCCTTTTTCAGAACTCTAGTTAATTTCTCCCGTTGGTGAGAAAACTACCTTCTCTTAGGTATCCCGGTGAACCTATTTTTCATAGGGACCTAGACTTTCCCACATGCCCAGCAATGAAAGTAGAGCCCCACACTGTAGCAGGATACATGTAGGGCTCATGCTTGATGGAGATTCTCTCCCCAGGCTACTGGCAGGAGCAGGATTTGGAGCTGGGAACTCTGGCTCCACTCGACGAGGCCATCAGCTCCACAGTCTGGAGCAGCCCTGACATGCTGGCCAGTCAAGGTGAGAATCCAGGCCCCTCATCTCAATGTCCCTCAGTTCCCTCACTCATCCTCACATCCTCTCCCACTCATGTTGCCTTCGCCACATGTTCTCACTCCTCTCATTACCACACAGCACTTTCTCCTTTCCATCTGACATTTTAGTTCTTAGTCTGCACCACCAAATTCTGTTGCACCTACTCCTTCTTCCCTTACTCCAGTACAGAGACCTCTGTACACCCTACACTTCTTTCCAAAAATAAAATGATTCCAGGGAAATATATTACTAAGAATAAAGAGGTTCTGGAAAGACACAATCTAAGGTAGAATTCTTCAAAGGGAACCAGGGACAAAGGGATGACTGGTCAAAAATTGGCACGTGGCTATGGTAAATGAAAGGTTTCTCAAACCATTTGAGAGGTTTTAGGAATTTATCACTTTCAACTTTACTCAGCCAGCTCAGTCCCTGGTACACGAATCTCAAAATCATGGTTTTAAGGCTCTATTTAGATGATGACTTGAGAAGCATTTCATTGAAAAGGGCACCGTATTGAAAGACGCAGGAACAGAGTTCTAGTTCTAACTCAAATTAGTACAATGAGCTTAGGCAGTCATTGCATCTCCATTGCCTCATTGCCTACATTTGTAAAATGAGGGATTCCATGATCCCAAAGATCTCACTCAGTTCTACTAATTTTTACAATTCTTAATGCTGAAACTAATCACCAGGCTTGTGCTCCAATTTGGGAACAGTCACCCTGAACAGTCGATGCTATCAGTCAATAGCATCAACTCCAGCAGACACATCCTCATTCCTCAGGGCCTCTGCTCTGCTGGGAGCACCCATTGGGTATTTCTTGGAAATGGAATTCCAGTAACCAAGAAAGGAATAAGCAGACAGGCAGGGGTAAGGTAGGTTCCAAAAGGAGCATAGAATTGTTTTAAAATTCTCTACAGGGGAATGTAAGAAGTAAGTTTCTTAGTTTCCTATTCAGACATAAGCAATGTTGATTAAATAATTTAGTGTCAAAGAACAGATTTTTGTGGATGCATTAGAATCAGAGCTGGAAGGTGTTGTCTATTTTAGATTTGTTCGGTGGGGGTCAATGCTACTGAGTCACAGAGTCAGTTCTGAAGATGAGGGAATCAGTACAAGAAATCAGAATCCATACTGTGGGGAACATGGAACAACAGGAAGCAAGTGTCATGGAGCCTGAGGGGCTCCCACGTAGGCCTGACCAGAAGGCACAGTTGAGATTCAAATGCCTCATCCATAAGATAGCTTCCTAGTCCTTTTTGTTTTGTTTTGTTTAACTTGACTAAGGAGAGAAGGATTAGAAAGCATGTTTTCATCACATTGAAGAGAAAACCTTAATCCTTCCCTCTTTAAAATGACATCAGGATGGTGATTTGGGTTGTGTGTTGGGAGGCGGGTAACACTAATACCACGGGGAATATGCTTAGGGCCTTGATTGAAGGGAAGTTATTGTTAGAAGAATTGAAAAGTATGTAAAAATGTTTCACTTTTATAAATATTTTGTTTGTTTGTTTTGCAGTTTTCTACCAGCTACCTTTGTGTAAATCAATGTGCAACCCAAGAGCTGGTTTAGCCTTTTCCCCATTTTAGTTTAAGGATTATTAGTCACAACCGCTTCTCCTGTTCTTGTTCTTATATGTAGGTGGTGGCAGGAAGGCAAAACATAGAACGACAGATATGTATGTGTGTTTTCAAAGGTAAATGGTAGAACCGTATCAGAAAAGACACGTGTGGAGTGGTATGTGCAGATTTGGGGTGCCTTTACTCCTCTAAATATTCGTGGCCCTATCAGTTCATTCAGGAAACATTTGACAAGCGACTATTTGTTTTTCTGTGTATTCAAAGTAAGTGAAACTAAGATCTGTCTTTCTGTCCACCGCCACCCACCACCTCTTTTCCTTCCCCCATGAAACCTTAAGGGTACACAGAGACCTTGTGTACACCAGGTCCTTGGATGGTCTGGATTAGATGAGGTGTACTTTGGCTCAGAAATGGGAGGAGGGGCTAGGGGTCCTCGGGAAACTAACCCTCTTCTACTCCTGCAGACAGCCAGCCCTGGACATCTGATGAAACAGTGGTGGCTGGTGGCACCGTGGTGCTCAAGTGCCAAGTGAAAGATCACGAGGACTCATCCCTGCAATGGTCTAACCCTGCTCAGCAGACTCTCTACTTTGGGGAGAAGAGAGGTAGTATCTCATGAGTTATCTTTCTGCATGAAAACCATGGGCTAGAGAAGGGGACTGCAGACACCAAGGGGAACTGTTCCTGTCATCCAGAGGCTGAGAAACATGGCAGTATGCTGTTTTAATATATAACAAGCCATGAGTTCCCCAACTAGTTCCAGTATTGCAGCTGTGGTTTAGAGCATGCACAGTCTTATAGGGTTCTGGAGTGACTTCACCCCAGCAACTCTAACAGGAAGCTGAAGTCAATGTTGCCCTAGGTATCTGACAAGGAAGCTTACGAAATCCAACATACTTTCTGAGTATCTCTTAGACTACTATGTCCAATGACCCAGAAAAGTGACTGAATGACTTAAAGACTGCTTAAACTCAGGAGCAGTTATTTTTTTCCCCACCCACCATACTAGACCCCTTCCCCTAAAGAAGCTGGCCTGGGATTGGAAGGTAAACATGAAAGGTGCCGGTAAAATCCTAGCTTTCCATTCTCTTGATTTCCCCAGCCCTTCGAGATAATCGAATTCAGCTGGTTACCTCTACGCCCCATGAGCTCAGCATCAGCATCAGCAATGTGGCCCTGGCAGACGAGGGCGAGTATACCTGCTCAATCTTCACTATGCCTGTGCGAACTGCCAAGTCCCTCGTCACTGTGCTAGGTGAGACTCCCAAACCCCAGTGTCTCTACAGCATGCTTCCTTGCAAACAAACCTCCCTAGATGGGTCCCTGAAGCAGCTGGGAGCCAGGCAAGTCTCCAAGCACTTTAGGAAAGTTCAGCCTGTGTTCCCCTGGCAATGGGATAAAATGTAAAAAGAAATGTGTTTTAATCCTTTGTGCTCTAGTTACTGTTTGATCTAGGACAAACTTCTTTTTTTTTTTTTTTTTTTTTTTTTTCGAGACAGAGTCTCGCTCTGTCGCCCAGGCTGGAGTGCATTGGTGTGGTCTTGGCTCACTGCCACCTCCGCCTCCACCTCCCAGGTTCACGCCATTCTCCTGCCTCAGCCTCCTGAGTAGCTGGGACTACAGGCGCCCGCTACGATGCACAGCTAATTTTTTGTATTTTTAGTAGAGACGGGGTTTCACCATGTTAGCCAGGATGGCCTCCATCTCCTGACGTCGTGATCTGTCTGCCTTGGCCTTCCAAAGTGCTGGGATTACAGGCGTGAGCCACCGCTCCCGGCTAGAACAAACTTCTTACTCTCTTTGAGTCTGAATTTTCTCTTATAACAGAGAGATGATCATACCCCTTCTACTTACTTCCCAAGATGGTGTGAGGAAAACACAAGACATGAATGTGTTATAATTTCCAAAATAAGTACCCCAGTTGCTTACATGCTCTCATCTTCATCCTATATTTCATCCTATATTTCAACTTCCTTCTTTGCCTCTCTGAGACTCGCACTATTTCTGTGGCCACCCAGTTGTGCTGTAAGTGGAGGATCATGTATCACGTCTGTGCTATGGCGTAGCTCCTCACTACCATGCTGTCTCCCGCAGGCCTTCCCTTCTGGTCCTCAGGGAGGAGATCAAAAAGAAAGATGATTTATCTAGTCTTCTACCCATCAGAAATTATAGTAGAACCTAGGTACGCAGAGAAACCATCTCCACAGGGAGAGCAGAAGTGTGACCCCATGGTGCCTCTCCTTCCTATCCTGGCCATCCCCTATCCATGGCAGGAATTCCACAGAAGCCCATCATCACCGGTTATAAATCATCATTACGGGAAAAGGATACAGCCACCCTAAACTGTCAGTCTTCTGGGAGCAAGCCTGCAGCCCGGCTCACCTGGAGAAAGGGTGACCAAGAACTCCACGGTGAGTACCTCCTGCCTTGGGGTTACAAGAGAAAGTGGTGCTGGAAAGAGAGAGAAGTGCCTGTCTATGAATGTACATAGGAGGCATGGTATGGAAGAGAACACGTATTTTGTGTGCACTCAAGTGCCTATGTGTGTGTTGGGGCCTACATTCTCCCTGCCACAGCTTTCTAAGTTTATCTAGGTTGAGACTCACCATCTGTATGTCCACAATGAGGCCCACATGATATCTGTATGTTGGGTTTACTCTGTGTCTCTCTCTGTGTGTTTGTGTGTGTGCCACTGTTTCTGCACTCTAGGAGAACCAACCCGCATACAGGAAGATCCCAATGGTAAAACCTTCACTGTCAGCAGCTCGGTGACATTCCAGGTTACCCGGGAGGATGATGGGGCGAACATCGTGTGCTCTGTGAACCATGAATCTCTAAAGGGAGCTGACAGATCCACCTCTCAACGCATTGAAGTTTTATGTATGTCATGGGCTTGGGGATGAAGAAGGATGAGATATGAGATGAGGACCAGGGTAAAAGAATACAGGTGACTGTGTATGAAACAACATGCACAGTTAAGTGGATAGGTAGAAAATGAAACAAGGACTGCCAGGACTAGGCCAGGGTTGACAAACTCTTTACAGAGGGCCCAGTAATGAATATTTTAGGCTTTGAGACTCATACTGTCTCTGTGTCAACTACTTAATTCTGCTGTTGTTGTAGGGACGCAGTCATAGACAATATGTAAACAAATGAGCTGGGCTGTGTTCCAGTAAAACTTTATTTACAAAAGCATGCAGGTGGCAGGATTTGGTCCAAGGGGATACCAACCCCTGGGCTAGGCCAGTGTAATAAAGCCAGACTGCAAGCTATGGTGGTAACTGTAGTAACTCAGGATTCCCAGGAAGTAGTTTCTAGTCTGCACTCCACCACTAACTAGCTGTGTGATATTCAGAAAATTACTTTACCCCACTGAGCCTGATTCTTTATTTGCTAAGTGAAAGCGATGAGCATGGGGATCACTACAACTTTATCTCGGTTTAACCTTCTATGATTTCAAGAAAATATGGGTGGTAGGAAAGCACAGTTTCCCTGGCATCGTTATTCCCAGATCTTTTCCTTACTGACTGCTCTTCCACTTGCCCCAGCTCCAGGTATTTTCGTGGGATTCTGATCTGAAATGGCCACTGTCACTTTCACTACTCCTAGCCCTTCCAAGGACATTCTCACCCTCTATGGAATTTGCCTTTAGTATGGTTAGGACACTTCTGAGGAAGTTTGGAAATGGGAATTTCTCATCTGAGGAAATTCGGAAATTTGTAAAGAACAGCCTTTCTGGGTGGAGGAACCAAAGGGAAAAGAATCAGCTAAACTCCAACGGGAGAAGTTAGAGTTAGGAAATGGTGCATTCCCTGTCCTAACTTACCTAAAAGTTGGGCAGTTTTCGAAATAACCAAAGCCCTTCATCCTCTTCCTGTGGAATCAACTTAGGCCCAATTATTTTCCTAACTTTAGTGCTATTTAATAATATCTTAGACCCATTACTCAAACTTTAACCTGAGATAGGTTCAGAGTGGCATCGCTATTCATTTAGCAGACTCAGTCTGCAGGCAGACAATCCAGATTCTAGCTGCAGTGCTGCCGCCTACTAGCTGTGCTCCTTTGGCCAAAGCATTTCATTTTTCTGTGTCTCCTGCTTACTTCACTGAGTTACTGTGAGGATAAATAAAACAATGCACGTGAAAGAACTTTGTAAATGTCAAAGTTCTATATTCCTATAAGGTACATCTCTAATTATCAGCTCCTAGTGTGAGGCCCTGGCCTGGAGCTTTTCCCCCGCCCCTTGGTTCCTGGCCAGAGCTAAAGCCTTGGTCCCCTGCCTGAGCCCCAAAGACTCCTCTGTTAGATACCAGACCATCTGGCAGTTACTTGCCAGGGACCCTTTTGGCCCAACTGTGATCAGCAGTCAGTCAACAAATGCTATACTTCAGGCACTGTGCTAGAGGTTTCTATGGCTGTGGGGTCCTGGAACACCCATTCTTTCACCTGGCCTGATTCTCTGTGTCCCATTTGATTTGGCTGAAACACGTCCATTAACTGGTTGTTAAGGTTGGCTCTATCCTTAGGGGAAGCTCAGCCTCTTTATCTGTTGTTCTCGACCAGCATCTGGTTGCATTGTTCTGAGCGGCCATCTGGACCTAGCCTCCTAAGCAGCCCTTCGGCGTCAATGGCAGATGCCATTCTTCCTTCACAGAGCCCTTCTGTATTGTGTCAGTGCCTTTTTGCAGCCAAAATATGACCCCGGTCTCTTGCTGTTTCAAAGCTCTCACTTCGTGTTTGGACTGACCATTCAAAATGATGTTTTGTGTTCAAGCATTGCTTCTAGTTCTGAGCTCCCTTGCAGAGTGGAGAGAACTGATAAGTTGTGAGCTCCATACGTGGCAAGTTCAAGTTTATTTGTTCTGTAAAAAATAGGTATTAGGTCCTTCCTATGTGCTAGGAAGTTTGCTAGGCACAGGCAAACCACTCATTTCCCTTCTCAGCTTTCTGTTAAGGCATCTCTTAGAGTCCCAACAAGGACAGACCTTCCAGAATCCTATCACACAAGGTTGCAAGAGAAGTTGCTCACATCTTCAATAGCAATAATGGTCCTCGTTCATGAGAATTAGGAGAAGGAAGGTCTTTGTGGCGCTTCTTGGGCTGCGAAAACATTTAGAGGTAGAAGCTGTAGTGTGCAACTAAGCGAGGTAATCTCCTAAACTGTGTGGGGAGGTTTTCATTGACACCATTTCCTTCTCCACAGACACACCGACTGCGATGATTAGGCCAGACCCTCCCCATCCTCGTGAGGGCCAGAAGCTGTTGCTACACTGTGAGGGTCGTGGCAATCCAGTGTAAGAAGATCCATTTCCTGGTCTCCTCCTTACTCTCCACATTCTCAGATTGTCTTCTTCACATAACAGCTCCTTCCTATCTCCTCTCTATTGTCTGACCTGAGCCTCTCATTTCCCTGACTGTCCAATAATGTCCGCCTGCAATTAGTTCTTCTGCAAAGCAGCACAAGTTGGAAGGGGCCACTCCCTAGCTCAGTCCCCGAGTTTCCTACAAAGGCCAAGTTAAAGTAAGATGCAAGTCAGGAGGTCTCCAGCTTCCCCAGAACGAACCCCAAGAGGCCACCTGGAGTATAGCAGCTCCAATGTCTCTGGCCCTGATCATTTCTCCAGCCTCATCAAACAGTCCTTGACATCCCTGCTCCCAGTTATTTTTTTTTTTCTTTTAGCTCCCTGGCCTGTGCTCTCCTGAGCTCTTCTGATTTGTCTGCCTCGACAGCCCCCAGCAGTACCTATGGGAGAAGGAGGGCAGTGTGCCACCCCTGAAGATGACCCAAGAGAGTGCCCTGATCTTCCCCTTCCTCAACAAGAGTGACAGCGGCACCTACGGCTGCACGGCCACCAGCAACATGGGCAGCTACAAGGCCTACTACACTCTCAACGTTAATGGTGAGCCCTCCTCAGTTCTCTTCCTCCAGAATCTCCTTTCTCTGTCCATCGTATTCCCTTTTAAAATACTTCATGATAACATCCCCAAACTGTGACGGGTAGTGGAGTAAAGGAAAACCAGCCCACCACTGGGGTCCCTGAGGGCTTAGGTCCCAGGTCCACTCTAGAATATGAAATGGCTGCTTAGTGAAAAAACATTAAAAGGGTGGGCTCTCGTCTGCCTTTCTTTGATAGTGGTGGCCTGGGTGACACCATCTTCCATCCCCTGCACTTGTCTGACAACAAGAACAATAATTCTGTGTCCAGAGGCCCCAAAGCCCGTCAAGTGCAGGCGCAGGTGCATTTCCTTCTCTAACTGGCTCTTCTCAGAGTTGCTTCTCCTAAGATTAGGTATTGGGTGCATGCAACTGCTGTCATTTTTTTTTTTTTCTGCCCACCTTAAGCACACTGTACTGGGTCTGGACAGAAAATAGAGAGAAGCTTGTACTATGCCAAGAGACAGAATCTTTTCTCAGATGCTGTATCTTCTAGAACGACCAGGTGATGCTCCTTCTCTGAAGTTCTTCTCAAAGCTGTGACCACAAAACCCAGCTTCAGGAGTTGTGGCAGGGTGGCACAGAGGCCCCTTTATGGAGAGTTGATGGGGGATTTTTTTGAAGATCCCAGTTGCCATGGGTCCCACCAGAAAGTCTTGTAAATCTTTTCTCAGAATAGGGGAAATGCATTGTCAGGGAACTGTCAGAGGCTCCCTTACTTGAAACACTCATTAAAACTGTTGGGGGGATAAAAGCCAGGCCTTCCAGCGATAAGAGGTTTGAGTTCTTGAGATCAGAATGTCTAGATGGGTGATTCCCACTCCAGGGGCAGACCTCAGCATGTGGGAGCTGCCTCAGCACAACAAGGCTATTGTAGGATGCCAAGAGCAAGGACAATGCACTGAGCTCCGGTCTCTGCCCCCAGATCTCTCCAGACCAATCTGATGATGATTGGCAGTGAGAGAAAGTTCTTGTGCCCTTGTGGTTGGTATCTTGCTGATCTCCCCTCTGCCCTGTGCTCAACAGCCAGGCAGGGGGAGTCCTGTTAAACTGCGTCTGTTTCCAGTGCTGACACCTGGTGGTAGAGGGAGCTACTGCATCTTCTTCCAGGAATATCCTTAAGTGGGCCTGACTGGAATGAAATTAAATGCTGTTCTACCTAGAGACAGGGGCCTGTAATTGAGGACCCCAGAGGTCGTTTGGCCATGGAAACCTGTGCTTTTCTAAGGAACTGCCATTTCCATAGCCTGTGGAATAAGTATCCAGGATTGATTTTCCATGTGGACTGTGTCTCACGTACTCCCTGAGAGAGAGACAGCAGGTAAACTCACTGCTTCCTCCAAGTGACACCATCACCTCCACCCCAATCATATCATAGATTCCATGGACTCATCCTCTCCCTTCCTCCCAAGCAGGGCATAAAAAAACCAGAACACAAATGTTTTCTTTTCAAATAAGGGGTAGACAGGCAAGGAACTGAAACGCGGGCCCAGCCAAGCCTGAGGAGACATAAGGTAGGAAAGACAAAATATGTAAGAAGTCAACGAGGCATTAAGACTCAGGCTGAGTGCATGGAAAACAGCAGCTCTCCCGTGGGTGGCAGAGTTATGTCTACGGCTACCTCAGAACAGTGTGCTGGGCCCATGTGAGTCCTCAGATATTTGGGACTCTGGCTGTGCTGTGCTGTCTTTGCCACACCCGGCCCAGTCTGTGCTGTTGATCCTCTATACAGGTTGTCAATCCTCTGCATAGGTTGCCATGGAGGACAGATGCTGTATATTCAGTGGCAGGGACATCCACTATCATGAGAGAAAGCACCTTTTCCTTTGCACAAACCTTTGGAGGGTGGCAAAGTGAAGACGGAGTCCCACGCGTCCTTCTCGGGAAAGACTAGAGGCCTGGGGCTTCACTAGAACACTAAACTCCCCTCCTACAAAGGAACAGTGTTCTTTACATAGGGGCCACAATCTATCATCTTTCGTAAGGTGCTGTCAAAGTGCTTGATTCTTGGCTCTATCAGCTTTTACTGCTCCTTCCCTATCTGATCTTAGGGCAGTGGGTGAATAGGCTGAGAAGGCCCTTAGAGCTAGGGGAGCTGGCTCAGAATATCAAGCAGATAGGAGGGTAAGAGGCCATGGGAACAGAGAAGGAACACTCTCATAACCCATAAATTAAAAAGAAAAAGAGGGAGAAAAGAAAGAAGGAAATAAGGGCAGAGGGATGGAGGAAAGAAGGAAGAGAGGAAGGAAGGAAAAGAAGAGGGGGAGTGAGGGAGTCAGGGAGGGAGGGAGGGAAGGAGGGAGGGAGGAAGGAAGAAAGGAAGAAATGGAGGGAGAGAGGGAAGGAAGGAGAGGCATTAAAGCAATGATCTTTGACCGAGGTCAAGCTTCAGTGCCAACAACTCAATTTATATGACTAGGTATGGGCAGATTTATTTATTTATTCATTAATCCATCAATTTGTTTTAGCAAATACTATAATCCAGGCATGGCATATAAGCACAAAATAAGGCATGACGAATGATGCTGCTCCATTTTCCTGATGTTAGTACCTGTTCCCTGCAGTGTAAGACTATTCATGTCCAAGTTGGAATGCTGTAAGATAAGGGCTCTCCCCAGGTCTGACTGTGTGTGTTGCCCTTTCCTCCAGACCCCAGTCCGGTGCCCTCCTCCTCCAGCACCTACCACGCCATCATCGGCGGGATCGTGGCTTTCATTGTCTTCCTGCTGCTCATCATGCTCATCTTCCTTGGACATTACTTGATCCGGCACAAAGGTCAGAAGCACAAGGAGAACATCAGCAGAACTTTGGAGGGGCAGGGAGACCAATCAGAGGCAGGCGTGAGGAGGAGCAGACAATGGAAAGGGCCTTCAGAGACTTGTCAGCCCTTTGGAGTGTTTAGGGAATGAAAAATGGAGCCAACCCTATCATTGCCAACCCTGTGATAACTGAGCACCACCAACCCTGCAGTGTAAAGCCTGATCACTTGGGGATCGTCCAAGTGAAATCAAACCTTCCCACTCAGTCAGCGGTTGCTCCCATGCTGCTCTACCTCCAGGTCTCCTGCTGCAAGACAGAGAGATCCTGAAACCACATCTCCATCTCATTGCTTCCTGCACTTTCTTACTTTCTGTCTGTTTAACCTCATTTTCTTCCTCTTTGATCTCATTGCCTTTCTTTCCTCTCCCACTTTTCTACCTTCTCTCTTATATCCATGCCTTCTCTCTACCCTCTTTTCACATTCCTTCCTCTCAGACTTCTTACTCCGCTATTAATTCTAGCCAGCAGCCTGACTCCATAGACTGGTCATATACATAAGCCAGATCTCAATTGCTTTGCTCATGAAGCTGACATAGCAGTTCCCCCGTCACCAAGTTGCATGCACACGCATGCGTACACACACACACTTCTCTTTCTTGCTTTGCATTATAGATGAGATTCTACTTAGGGGCAGGATTCATTATTCATGAAGGGTGTGGTCAGGTGAGGGATGTTGGAAGCAAAATGCGAATTAGGTAAGGTGGAGTAGAAGAGAGCTATTGGCAAGCCAAAAATGACTTGAGCAGTGTGTGAGTGGGTGGGTGAGAGAGTGGGCAGGGTGGACTCAGAGGTTGGGAAGCTGGTCCTGAGAGGAGAAGCCTCTGTCTCTACACAGGAACCTACCTGACACATGAGGCGAAAGGCTCCGACGATGCCCCGGATGCGGACACGGCCATCATCAATGCAGAAGGCGGGCAGTCGGGAGGGGACGACAAGAAGGAATATTTCATCTAGGGGCGCCTGCCCACTTCCTGCGCCCCCCCCAGGGGCCCCGTGGGGACTGCTGGGGCTATCACCAACCTGGACTTGTACAGAGCGACCCCAGGGCCGCCCCTCCCGCTTGTTCCCCAGCCCACCCACCCCCCTGTACAGAATGTCTGCTTTGGGTGCGGTTTTGTACTCGGTTTGGAATGGGGAGGGAGGAGGGCGGGGGGGGAGGGGAGGGTTGCCCTCAGCCCTTTCCGTGGCTTCTCTGCATTTGGGTTATTATTATTTTTGTAACAATCCCAAATCAAATCTGTCTCCAGGCTGGAGAGGCAGGAGCCCTGGGGTGAGAAAGGCAAAAAACAAACAAAAAAACAAAACCCTGGAGTGTTAGGAGGAGAGTGAAGGTAGAGGGGTGAGGAAGGGTAAGGGGCAGGGCTGGTTTGGAGCTGGGGGCTCTCACCAACCCTCCTTTCAGCCTCTACAACAGAGCAGCTTCCCAGACTTCTCCAGGAACCCAGAAACGGGATGCTTGTCGACAAAGGTTGGGAGTGGCTTTTCCTCTGGTAGCCATGCACCTGAGCATACAAACAAGGAGGCAGGTGCCACCCCGACACCCGTCTTCCATAGCAATGGGAAAGTGATGAGTAGGGGAGTCCTGAGGAGATGTGGCCTGCAGAAGACACGCAGCCATGCAAGGACCCAGGGGTTTAACCTGGGGAGGACGCAGGTCCCTGCAAGGAAGAGTAGATTTGGAGAGGAAGGAAATGAACAAAGCCGGTCCCTTTCCATAGGAACTGCCCTTGGAGATTGCGGAGGGTGGCTGCCCCTCCTTGCTCCAGCAGCTGTGGGAGAGGCACTGCTCTGGGGCCTGCACTGCCTCTGCTTCCCCTGCTGAGGGGCCCCTCACTCTTACCCAAGACTCTGGATTGTTGCATGGCAACCACTCCTCCCATGGCATTGCTCAGCAACTACTCCTCCCATCCTGGCCACCCTGTGCCCCCTTCCTGGTCCCAACGCCAGCCCTTAGTCCTTCCTCCCTCAGCAGCCAGGCAGACATAACAACAAAACTACTAAAAGGAACTTCACTGCACTGAGCTGTTTCCTGCCCAGACTAAGGGAATAATGTGAACTGTGTGCACGTGTGTGTAGTGTGTATACTTGTGTGCATGTGTGCGTGTGTGTGCATGTGCGTGTGAGAGGCAGAGCGAGGGACTGAGGAGGAGGGCTAAGAGCCAGGGGTCCTGGGCAGGTGGACAGGGCTGTGGGACATGTCGGGGAGGCTTTGGGAATGCGGTATTCCTAGTCAGGGTTCACACCTCACCTGGGATGTTGTTCCATGCTGGTATTTCCTCTGCCACCCCCAATGCCCATCCTTCTTGGAGAAAGGAGTCCCTGGGTGTGTGTTTGCCCAGCTGTCCATTCCATTGCTCCCTGAAACCTGAAACACAGAGCATTCAGCCCTTCCCTGGATTTCCCTCCTCTGAGCCATGGAGTCAGTGCCACAGCCTTTGCTATGCACCTCTCAGGCCTCTCCTTGGTGTTGACCCTGGAACGACTTAGCACCACCTATTTTTCCCATAGTCTGTACCCAGTGAGTTGAAGGCTGGATCCCCACCCTTCCTTTTGGTTTCCTGTCTTCCTTCTCATGGCCCCAGCTGGTTGCCATGGAGATGTGCCTGGTCCTCCCTGTCCTGGCCGGACTGCCCCGCCTCAGATCCAGGATTCCCTTGGCATCGCTCCCACCCTCTGCCAGCTTTTCCTCCCTGCTCTGACAACGGGCATGCAAAAAGGGGCAGCTGCAATCTAGCAGGTCTGCCCACCCCCTCCAGTTCAGGTAATACCGTTTTGAATCTTCCAGCCGCTGGTTAGGGCCCTGGGCACCACAGGCAGCCCCTCACCTAAGCCAGGGCCTACTCCTCTGACAACAGCAAGGGGGCCCTGGGGCCCCAGGCCTGTCAAGCTTCTTGTCTCCCAGCACCCGCTTTTGGGAAAATGACTTTTCCTCTTCAAGCTGAACCACTCTGTCCATATTACACAGAAGCCATATTTGTATGGGGGGGGTGGGAGGGAGAGGGGCTCTCGTGCTGTGTGTGTCTGTCCAAGGTGGGGGGTGGGGAAGGGAGCAGGGAGGGGACCGTGTATCTTTATAATCTTTCTAACTCTCCTGTGCTAATCTCAGAGGGGCCACCCTCAATATATCTGGATTATCCGTGTCGTTCAGCTGCCTCCTTTCTGCTCCTCTTGCTGCTGCTGGGCTGTGTGTATGTGAGGGTCTTCTTCCCATACCCCGTGCACGTGGTGCCTGGTGCCTCAAAATGTGGTGTGTCCCTTGCCAGGCCACTTTCAAGGATATCTATGTACAGCAACAATATAAGTCTCCAAGGGAGAGAAATGTGTTCACCTCCTTTTGCTAAGCCCTTCCTTTCCGGAGAGTGTCTTGGGGGGCGTCTGACTGCTTCCCCCAACCCTCTGCCAGGCATTGCTGGAGAATGTTGAGACGGCGATGGAGACCCCATCAACCCCACCCTGGAGAGCATCAGCAGACACCACCAGACCAAACTCACTTTCCAGCCCCTTCATGTTGAACCTGAAACTTGAGCTAGTATCTGGGGAGAAAAGGGGGAAATCTCTACGAGGTACCCATCCTTCTGCACCTTGGGTCTGAGGTGCTTGGCCCCTTAGGAAGCCCTACATGAATGGGACAGAAGCTTAAAACACTGGGGATGAAGCAGCCGATGCTGTTTTGGACAAATGAAACAGTGTCCCCTAACCAGCCCTTTCTATCTCATTGCGCTGACTTGGACACGCCATGGCTCACCATTCCCAAAGTCCCCACTGTGTCTCCCCAACTGAGGAAATAAAAGCAGAGAGGGGTGATGAAACAGTGAAGATCCTGGGGAAACAGCTGAGGAGGGGAGGCAGGGGGAAGAGGCCACTAAAAAGAAGTGAAATGGGCTTAGGAGAATCAGCCTGCCTGCAGGGTAGATGCTCTTTCTCTCTGCTGGCCACCTCTGCCCCTCAGTGAGAAACTTTACATATTGCTAAGATGCCTGACAAATGAAGCAGTTCCAGAGACTTTATGTCCCTCAGTAGAAATATGAATAGAGATCACCCTGTGGGCAATGGTCCCATTTTGAAATATGCTGTCCCATTGTCCCCTAGAGCCTACTTTAACTTGTCAGACCATGTATTCCACTTCGTATGCAAGAGGCATGCACCGAGCCTATAGGTGGCTAGGCATACACTCAATAGCTCCCTGAAATGGCTTCATTAGGCAGCCTCGACAGCCACCCCAGCCCTCCCACTCTCATACTGAAACACACAGACCTAGAGATAGCCAGACACACCCAGACACCCGCCAAGCCCCTCACATACAGATATGTGCACACTGATACACAGCAAACGTACACAGAGATCAGCACACACACAGAGCCCACGCCCACATGCACACATCCCTCAGGTGGGACGGATTCGACCACCACCACCTTTCCCCCAAACACATGGCTCTTGAACTGCCTTTCCTTGGATCAAGTTCAAGGGGATGGAGGAGCAGTGAGAGTCAGCCGCCCTTCCATTCCAATTTCCCAGCACCTCCCTTATCTCTGCTTCACAAGTCACCCAGCCCCGCTCTTTTCCTTCCTTGTGCTTGAAGAGTCTCTACTTGGTGGAAAACCCCCTGGTTTCTCAATCTCCCTTTCCACTTCGGTAAAATGCCCACTTTCTGGTCCCCACCTTTTTCCTGAGCGCAGTCCCGACCAGTCAAATCCAATCTCAAAACAGGAAGCCCCGAGGCCAGTGCCCCCCATAGACTTGAGGCTTGTGCAGGCAGTGGGCGTGGGGTAAGGCTTCCTGATGCCCCCTGTCCCTGCCCGGAACCTGATGGCCCTCATTAGTCCTTGGCTCTTATCTTGGAAGCACAGGCGCTGACAGCCGTCCCAGCCCTTCTGTCTGTGAACCAAACGGTGCCATGGGGAACTGTCTGCACCCGGTGAGTATGGGGCCAGGCCCCACAGTCCCTTACCCCTATGCCCCTCATTTCCCCTGCTGTTGGCTCCTCAGTCTTTATATCTCTTCCTTTTCCTCCTCATCTTTTCTCCCTTCCCTCTTTTTCCTCTTCCTTTAAGGTATTTTTCCTTCTCTCCTTCCTATGCTAGTCTTCTAGCTCCTTCTTGTGTCCCTCCCTTTGCCTTTGAGTCAGTTCCATCTTGGTCCCTTGGTGCCTTCCCTTCTGACCTTGCACTGCTCCTCCAGCCCCAGCTGCCCTGGCTTCCCCAGGACTGTTCCTGCTCTGGATCTTCAGGCTCCTTGCTTTGTCCTTTTCCACTGTCCGTACTGGATCTGACTCCTGCAGAGACCTTGTTCTCCCACCTGACCTTCTTCTCTGTCCTCCCCTCCCACCTGCGCCTGAGGTCCTAGGGGACTCTTCCGGGGTTACTCTGATGGCCTCCTCTGGGTATGTCCTCCAGGTGGAGCTCTCCCCCTCAACTCAGAACTCAAGTCAGCTGAACAGTGAAGATTTATGGAATTCTTCCTATTATGGGAATGATTCCTTCCCAGATGTAGACTACGATGCCAACCTGGAAGCAGCTGCCCCCTGCCACTCCTGTAACCTGCTGGATGACTCTGCACTGCCCTTCTTCATCCTCGTCAGTGTCCTGGGCATCCTAGCTAGCAGCACTATCCTCTTCATGTTTTTCAGACCTCTCTTCCACTGGCAGCTCTGCCCTGGCTGGCCTGTCCTGGCGCAGCTGGCTGTGGGCAGTGCTCTCTTCAGCATTGTCGTGCCCATCTTGGCACCAGGGCTAGGTAGCACCCGCAGCTCCGCCCTATGTAGCCTGGGCTACTGTGTCTGGTATGGTTCAGCCTTTGCCCAGGCTTTGCTGCTAGGGTGCCATGCCTCCCTGGGCCCCAAACTGGGTGCAGGCCAGGTCCCAGGCCTCACCCTGGGGCTCACTGTGGGCCTTTGGGGAGTGGCTGCCCTACTGACACTGCCTATCACCTTGGCCAGTGGTGCTTCTGGTGGACTGTGCACCCCGATATACAGCATGGAGCTGAAGGCTTTGCAGGCTACACACACTGTAGCCTGTCTTGCCATCTTTGTCTTGTTGCCATTGGGTTTGTTTGGAGCCAAGGGGCTGAAGAAGGCATTGGGTATGGGGCCAGGCCCCTGGATGAATATCTTGTGGGCCTGGTTTATTTTCTGGTGGCCTCATGGGGTGGTTCTGGGACTGGATTTCCTGGTGAGGTCCAAGCTGTTGCTGTTGTCAACATGTCTGGCCCAGCAGGCTCTGGATCTGCTGCTGAACCTGGCAGAAGCCTTGGCAATTTTGCACTGTGTGGCTACGCCCCTGCTCCTCGCCCTATTCTGCCACCAGGCCACCCGCACCCTCTTGCCCTCTCTGCCCCTCCCTGAAGGATGGTCTCCTCATCTGGACACCCTTGGAAGCAAATCCTAGTTCTCTTCCCACCTGTCAACCTGAATTAAAGTCTACACTGCCTTTGTGAAGCGGGTGGTTTCTTATTTTGTCTGGGGAGAAGGAGAATGAAGAGAGAGACATTTTTATGTCAGACTTTCTTGCCAGTGTCTGTTTCTATAGCTGGCCTGGGGAGAAGGTGAATGATGAATAAACATCATCAGGGTACACAGATGTTCTCTTGAGGTGTGGGGTCACTGTTATCTCAAGGGAGAAGAAAAGAGGAACCAGAGCATGAGGGGAGTTGTTAATCCAAAAAAACCCAGAAGGGATGGCTTAACTGGAAGAAAAGCTGTTCCAGGAAGCAAATGGAATAGGAACCAAAACTGAGAGATAAACAGGGAAGAGTGATGACAAAGCCCAGAGCAATACCACCTCCCCCTGTCCGACCTGCCCAGCCTCTCTCTGTCTTCTGTCTCCTCTCTGGCTTTGTTTAGTGATTAGGATGGTGGTGGGGAAGGTGAAAGAATCATCCCAGGGAGTGTTATTCAGTTCAGGGAACATATTAAGATAATTTAAAAAGTCACTCCTGGGAGTCATCTCTCCCAGGTTACTCAGCATGACCTGAATGCGTGCACACGTGTTTGTGTGTGTGTGTGTGTGTGTGTGTACATCTGTTTCTCAATCTCTTAGAACCTACCTTTATGTTAGATGTATACATGTAAAAACATATGTCCACCCACGAGCTTGCATCTCTGTCAGCATCTGAACTGCGCACACCTGTGTGTGTGCACTGACTTTTCTCAGGACCCAAACCCACACTCAATTCTGCACCCATCCCTGCTCACAGGATATAGAATCGGGATTTATGACTCACTCCTTACCCAAATGAGTTTTCTTTACCCTGGTTTTTAAGCCTAGTCTTTTCTGTGTAGGATGTGTGGAGGGAAGAAAAGATCAAGAAGTTGTGAAGGGTGGAGAAACTTGAAGGGGGAGGCCCTGATCTGATTCATCTTCTGCTTGGCATTCCCCGAATTTCCCTTTCAAATTCTCAGCTTTTGAAATAAGCCTCTATTTCCCACATACATCTTTCCTTCCACCTTCCATACAATACCCCAATCCCCTGGGCACCTCTTTCCCAAATATACCCCTGATTCTCTGGCTGCTTAATCATGACCTTTGAGATTTTTCTCAATCTCTACCTAGCCAAGTTTAGATGGCTGGAAGGACAGAAGCCCCTCCTCATTAGGGGCGCAGCTTTTACCACCAAGAGCAAATTCACCCTCTACCTAAGAGGCTACAAAACAGTTAGTTGCTACCTCTAACCCAACTAAAGCCTGGGGAAACTTGAGCAGATAACGTTATATCCGTTTGAATCCAATTACCATCTTTCCATTTTCCGAAGATATGGTATACCTGGCTTCTTCACTAAACTGTTTCTGCTTGACTCTCTGGGCTTGGGAAAAGTAGGCGAGTGCGGGAGAGGTGCAGAGATGAGTTAGAATAGCTTAGGCAGGAGGGTGCAAAAGGCTTAGGGAATTTTCCTGGGTGGGTGCCACGACAAAGCCTCTAAATCTCCCACCTCCTGTCTCTTAGCAACCACCAGGTTAGCTCCTGATTGGTTCATCGTAAATTGAAAGGCGGGATTTAGGGACCGATTGAGACGCGGGAGACATTCTGAAACAGAAAAGAAGGGAAAGAAAATGAAGAGAAAGGAAATAATTTACAAACCTAAATTATGCTCACCAGAGTTCGTGAACCACAGTTCATGAATGTGTTCTAGTGTTTCTTCCCCCTAATTTTTTTTCCAGGCTCCTCTCAATATCCCCCTCCGGTCCTTGACCACTCTTCTGATTCTACCAGATGTTGCTCTCCTCCCTTACAAGGTACTGATTTGGAAGCTGACCTAGTTGAGGGGGAGGAGAGGGCGTTTTTGACTCCCTGAATATTCCAGTGTCAACCTGATGCAAGGGAGGCTTAATTTAAGACCACTGGGCTTGTCTTATCTGCCCCCAACCCTATGCCTCCGGATAGAAATCCCTGGTCGGTCAGTCCAGTTAGAGAGAACCCCAGACTCCTGGGTAATAGCTTGGCAGCTCTCGTGGCTTTCACAAGGGAAAGGCGGCTGCAGAAGCCTAAAGCTGCTAAGAGGTTAGGGCCGGCTGGAGACAGTGTCCCACCCCCACCCCATGCTACATCCTCCTCATCCCCTCCCCCACCGGGATTGCCCCAGGCCTTTTGGGCTGCCCTTTCCCTGCTATTACCTATGCAGCATGTGGAGAGCTCCTCCTTAAGTCTTACCCTGACCTCAGTAATTTCTTTAAAGCTTTCTTGGGGACCTGCCACCCCATGCATTTAACCCACCACATGCCATCAACCACTCTAAAATTGGTCTGAATCTGGCATCTTTTCTGCAACCCTTCAGGAATACAAATCCTGTCTCCTTTAGAGCCCTTAAGAATTTAATCTTAGGGTTGGCAGGGACTTTAGCCGTATGAGATATTGGGCCTCCTGGCTAAAGAAAAAAATCCTCTCAGAAAGATGAGAGCCAGGGAAGCAAGCTCTTGGGAAAACACAGGACCCTGAGGAAGGTCAGTTTGCTTTGCTTTCTAAAGGAGAGAGATCTATTATTCAAGGGAAGTTTGAACATCACATTAACGCTCATAGTTCATTTATTCCAAGCTGAGACCACTCCCTTAGGATTTAGAAAACAAATGCTTGGTCCTCACACCCTTTTTCCATTCCTATTTCCTTATCCCCCAACCCCATCACCATCTTCCTCCCTCAGAGGATTTCTGATTGAGAACTTCACTGGGATTTCAAACCCTATTCATTGCCAACTCTAATTGCCAGGGATTTGCATGAAAACCATCGTATGCTATCTAATTATTCTGACAACAGCAGCCCGCCGTCTGGGCACAAGGAGAATCGCAGTTTTAATTAACAATAATGCACCTTGCCGACGAATGCCACTGTTTAGGTTAATTAACAAGTCCAAGTCCTTCCAAATCATCTCTAGACATATTCTAGGTGATTTCGGCAGGAGGGGTGTGGGGAACTTAGGGAGGGGTGGGGAATGTTAAAACATCAGTTCAGCAAAAATGCATGTTAGCTCTCTTCTTTCCTGTAACTATTTGGTGAAGGGAAGAGAAAATCTCTGACAGACTGGCTTGGGAAAATTGGTTGGGGAATTTTGGGAACATCTTTTTTTTTTTTTTTTTTTTTTTGAGACAGAGTCTCAGTCTGTTGCCCAGGCTGGAGTGCAGTGGCACAATCTCAGCTCACTGCAACCTCTGCCTCCTGGGCACAAGCGATTCTCCTGCCTCAGCCCCCCGAGTAGCTGGGATTACAGGCGTGCACCA
>NC_045434.1:96681188-96684853 GCF_002776525.5 Piliocolobus tephrosceles
TCTCCTGCCTCAGCCCCCCGAGTAGCTGGGATTACAGGCGTGCACCATCACGCCAGGCTAAGTTTTTGTATTTTTAGTAGACACGGGGTCTCACCAGTTTGGCCAACCTGGTCTCAAACTCTGACCTCAGGTGATCCACCTGCCTCAGCCTCCCAAAGTGCTGGGATTACAGGCGTGAGCCACCGCGCCCGGCGGGAACATCATTTTAAGGGGATGTATCAGACATCTTTATGTTGCAGTTAGATTTAGGAAATCTTTTGGACACATTTTTATAAATGAGAAGAATAAGTTCTTACAGCTCTCTAGTATCTTGAAATCATTGCCTGGTTGTTTGCAAACTTGTTTTCTATCATGAGAGCCTCAACTTCCCCATCAATGCCATTTGTCCTCAGCTTTCTTTGTATGTTCCTACCACATCTGTGGTCATTTAAAGTTGCCTACTGCCTTTGGTTTCCCAGGTAACATCTCAAGTTTCACCCTTGCCCTCCTCAAAGATAACTGTATTTTTTGCTGGGTAGTTCTCTGTATCATGCAAAAATACATTGTATGTTGCTCCAAATTGCACCTTTTATCTTTCTAAGAGCATGGACCTAGTCTTCTTTCTCTAAATCAGGTATTACTAATGTTTAGGGCATAGGAGGAGGGTTATAGACCTCTTAGAAAATCCAATGAAAGTAATAAAGTTACTCTTTGGAAAAATCTAATATTATACCCTAAATTTGGCATCTAGTTCTTCGCTACTGCGTTTGTGTTAATCCTGAGTGCTCATCTACTATCTGACAGGACTTCCATGATTAGCCGGTGGCCTTGTCTCCCCACTGCTCAAGAAGCTTTATGCCCAGGGGTGAATTTTCTTCTTTGAAGGGGCAAATCTGTTTTCCACTCTAAGAGTCTTTGCACTTGATATCTCTTCTGCCCAAAATGCTCTTTCCTGTGCTCTTTATGTGACTGGCACCTTCTCATCCTTGGGGTCTCTGTGCAAATACCACTTCCCCCAAGAGTGACCTTCCCTGACATCCAGTGGAATGTAGCCTGGCCATGCCGCACCCAATTATTATCTACCAATTCACCTTTAATGTTTCCATTGTAGCATTTATCACAAGTTAAAATTTTATTTATTCGTTTATTTGCTTACCAGTTTACTGCCTGTCTACCTCCTCCCTCCAACACTAGAAAAGAAATTTCAACCATGCAAGAGTCCTTTCTCTGACTGGTGCATGATTGGAGCTCAGGAAACATCTACTAAATTCCCAAGTTGTAAAGATTCATCATCCGCACTGGAGCATTCACAGTCCAGAGAGGGAAGAGGAACAAGTAAACAAATAATTGATGCAGAAAACTGACCCCTTCTCCCTAAGTCCTCCAGAGCCTCTCCCATGTCATTCCAGTGTCTGGGGACTGAAGAGGCTGGAGAATCTTCTGTAGATTTCTGGCCTGTGAACCTGTTTTTCTGTGTCAATTCATGGCTGACTGTGAAAGGTTGTCTTTTTTCATTTTTGCTTGAGGAAAAGTGAGTCACTGAGACTCCCCCAGAGTTCTGGGAGACAAAAGTCCTTCACTGGCTCAGAATCAAATTCATAGTCCAGCCACCTCCTCAGATTGCATCACTCTCAGGGAGAGCCCACTACCCCCCTTGGACCAAAAAGTCACCATGTTGATTTTTTTTTTCCTTCAGTTTTCTCTCCTTCCTTTTAGTTTCGACTTAGCTCCCCTGCCAACTCTACCCCTTCCCCACCTGTGAACGCTGGTGCCTACTCTCACCTTCTGGCCTCTGTCGCCCCCCTGTGGCAATTCATGTCTCTGCAGTTTTGGGAACAGGACCACCCTTTAAGGCACTTAGGGGTTGTACAATTAATCTCATTTGAAGAATTTGTTGAGTACCTACTACATTCAAGATGCTCGTGAAAGTATGGAATATTTGGAAATGAATCATACACAATTATTGACATCAGAATCTCCCTGGACCCATCTGGTCCCCCATCCCTTTCCTTCCTCCCTTCGTCCCTTCGTCCCTTCCTCCCTTCTTCATTTCTCAACATTTCCTAGTCCTCTCCCAAACAACCTTGAAAAATTGGGATCCCAGGACACAGAGAAGATCCACAAATCCCTCAGTCACCTAGACTTCTCAGAGCGAACTTCTATTTCACAGTCAAAGGCCCTAAGCAAATCGCAAAGCCTCTAGTCAGTGGGTGTTCCTGTCTCAGTGTCATGTTCAGAAGTGTTCCTTACATGCAGATGCAGAGAATATACAAGAGCAAGAAGCTCTTGCCCTTTCACACTCCTCCAGTGTGGTTGTGGTGGATTCTGAAAGTCAACGCACTGAAAGACAAATTACCCAGAGTAGAGGGAATGGGTATGGAGCCTTGGAGAAGACAGTTCCTTACAAATTAGTTGGCCCTTTCCTGTCTGTGACCAGATGAAGAGGGGAGGAAGAAGTGGACTGTCTGTGCTGTCTGCCTGGATGCTTCCAAAAACACGACCATGGTTTTTCTCCTCCCGTCATCTTCCTCAAGCCCCAGAACAGGGTTGTTCCCTTCACATACTGGATTGATCGACAGGGGGCACTTCCATGGAATGCTTTGGGGAGTGTGACAAGAGCAAGGGAAGGGAAGGTCACTGGGCTAGCAAATATCCGCAGAAATTAAATAAGATGTAATAAGGATTATGCACAATCTGCGTTTAAAAAATCAATTGCATAAAAACAGGATGGAAGATACCTGGCTCAACAGAAGTTCTTGTAAAAAAAAAAAATATTTAAAGACTTAGAGGTTTCACTTGGCCACAAGCTAAAGATGATTCAATAGTGTATGTGGTAGCCAAAACGCTAATGCAGACTCAAACTGCATTCAGAGACGCAGCGTACAGGATGAGGGAGCGCACAGCACCACCCCTGCCCTGGACCGGCCATATTTAGAATAGAGGGCTTGGCTCTGGGTACTACATGTTTAAAGGCCACTAACAAACGAGAGTTCTTAAAAATGGGGTGACCAGGCTGGGTGCAGCCGCTCACGCTTGTAATCTTAACATTTTGGGAGGCTGAGGTGGGCGAATTGCTTAAGCCCAGGAGCTCCAGACCAGTCTGGGCAACATGATTAAATCCCATCTCTACGCGCGCACACACACACACACACAACAGAAACTAGCTGGGCATGGTGGTATGTGTCTGCAGTCTCAACTACACAGGGGGCTGAGGTGGGAGGATCCCGTGAGTCTGGGTGGTCGAGGCTGCAGTGAGTGGTGATCGTGTCACTGAACTCCAGCCTGGGTGACAGAATGACGCCTTGTCTGAAAAAAAAAAAAAAAAAAACGGGGAAGAGCAGGGAGAGGGAGCTAGTGGTCAAAATGTTGACAGTCTAGAGACCATGCTACTTCTACACGGAGAGACTAAAAGTGCAAGGGGTTCAGGGGTGGGGGAGATTTACACTGGAAATGTGTAGAAAAGACAGTTGTTTTTAACTCAATAGTTGTGCTGTTCAAAAAGCATTAGGCATGTATGTAGCTTCAGAACTAGAAACACTGAGTGAGAAGAAGTAACAGGGAGGCTGATTTTGGCTGAATGTTAGGAAGAGCCTTTGACAATTCAATCTGAGCTGCAGAGATGGCTATCACATTCTGGAGGGAAGGAAGGAAGGAAGGAAGGAAGGAAGGAAGGAAGGAAGGAAGGA
>NC_045434.1:96684863-96706637 GCF_002776525.5 Piliocolobus tephrosceles
GGAAGGAAGGAAGGAAGGAAGGAAGGAAGGAAGGAAGGAAGGAAGGAAGGAAGGAAGGAAGGAAGGAAGGAAGGAAGGAGAGAGGGAAGGAGGGAGGGAAGAAGTGGAGGGAGGAAGGAAATGTTAATGAGCAGACCATATGTTATGCAGTGCTCTGTGTTCTTGTTTTACAGTGGTGAGCATATCAGATGTGGGCCTCGCGTTTGTGGTGTTTGGAGACTAAAGCAAAAGGCAGTAATTATACACATAAATACACAAATAAATTACAAATGCTGTTATGAGATAAAAGAACTGGTGCAAATAAGAGAAAGAAAATAAGAAGGTAAAAGTAATTCAAGTTATGAGTTCACAGTTACAGAAAGGATTCGAGCTGTGACTTGACAGTAATAAATTATCAAAATGTGGCAGAGAGCATCCCCTGAATTGGTTAAAGCTGGGACCAGTCCAACTGCTTTCTTTCAAATTGGCAATACATTGGAATCACCTAGATGAAGATTTTCAATAGTCCTTGACCTAATCCAAGATACCCTTAATCATAATTTTTGGAACTAGAAGTCTCTGAAACTCTATGATAATATGTTAATTGAAAAAGCTAGACTAAAACACATAATCTTTGATTCTGATGTCTGAGTTTCACTTGTGATGACTTTAATCTCCTTGCTTGGGTTATGGAACTAAGTTCCTCTGTTTCAGAGCTAGGATACCTTTGTCTCTTCAGGAGACCAAACAACGAAGGGATTCCTAGCCAGGTATGCACCTGACCTGAATTTTTCCAAGAGGTGGGTACCATTCCAGGCACTAGCTGCAGCAGAGAAATTGTAGCTGGTGCCTGGGGTCCCTCTAGTGGTCTGAAGCTCTCACTTCAATACACTTGTCTTTGGCCCAGGTTTGGCCAGAGAATTTGCTGATATGGGCTCTAAGAGGGATGAAGGAGTCTCGCAAAAAGCAAGCAGAGAAACCTAAATACATGTATATTTCAGAAGGTTCTTCTCTAGAATTAACATTAAAAGTAGAGGTGGCATAACTCAGGAATTTCTTTCCAAATTTTTCTTGACCCTTTTTACCTTGTCTCGGCTAATTTAAATTTAGAGAAAGAAAGGGAGTTGAGGGATATACAACTTTTAGAATCCAGAGTAGACAGCTCTGGATTCTAAAGTAGACAGAGTAGACAGGATACCAGGCCATCAGTTAGGGATTCATTTTCATTCCCTGGCAAAATGCAAAACATATCAGAGTTGGGTGGTCAGATAGAGCACTGGGTTGAGTAGGGAGACATGACTTGTGCATTCTGAGCTGTAACACTTCTCAGCTTTCTAAGTTTCTAAGAGAAAAAGCAGGTAACGACACCTTCCTTGCCTGGCTCACAGGTCTGATGTAAAGATTAAATGGACCAACAGAGGTAGAAGCTCTGAAATCAGTTACAGCTGGGAAGAAATACACTGCAATTAGTATTAAAGAAGAGTTTGCCCTGCAGGCAATTCGAAAAATGTCCACTGCCTTTTGGGGCTATTTCACCTAATCACAAGTTCTTACAAAGGCAGCAGCACATGGGAGCTGGACTGCTAGGAGTTACCCTTCCAGCTCTGTCCTTGAGTGCATACTCAGCCCTGTGACCAAAGGACACAGAATCTGCCTAAAACGGTGTTTCAAAAGGACCTTTAAGGAAGAATTCCCTTACAACAGAGGCCAACAGGGGGTGAGGGAAGGGAGCGGGTGATAGTAGTGATGGTAACGTGAGCTGTTGGTGGGTATTTTAATGACATTTGGGCTGGCTTTTGCTGCATCATAGTATTGTTTACAGAAGGACTTAAAATGTTCTTGAACTGCCACAAAATCTTTTACCATACTTAACCTTATACAAGGACCCTCAGATGACCACATTGCAACTTTTCTCACAACCCTCTCCTGTGGTTTCTGTTCCTTGGTGTCCTTTGGAAGCTCCTTGTTGTGGGAGGGTGGAGTGGTTGAGAGAACTCATCTGCTTATCAGCCACGGAGCTCCCCCCAACTCATTGGAAATACATTAATGCCACGTCATTTACTAATGCCACTCAAGGTGTGGGTTATGGATCAATATCGGCATTACCGGGGAACTTGTAGGATATGCGGACTTTCAGGTTCCATCCCGGATCTGCTGCTGAATCAGAAGGCACATTTTCACAAGATCCTAAGTAATTGGTTTGCACATTGAAGTTTAAGAAGCACCCACATTTTGTTGGATATTCAACAAAATGAGAACCTGTCTTTAGGGTCTCCTCTCTCCCACCCTACCACTACCTCCAGCAGTCTCCTTGTCTTCTAGATTCCACCTTGAAATTCAGGAATCACCATGCACTGGGGACAGCCCTGCATAAACATCTAGTTCCCATGCTTTAGGAAAAGTGGCACAGACACTTCATAGCCTAATCCCCACATGCTGTACATACTCTGCTGATGCCTGAAATGACTGCGACAAGAGATCTCTCTCCTTGGCAAACATTGTCCCTTCTTTGTGCTCCTCTTTTAACGCAGACATTTCTCCAAGAGGGGCAATGGATTAAATAACAGACACTACTTGTAAGTTAATGAATCAGAAATGTTGCCAAAGGGAGGGTCGAGGACAACAGGAGAAAAACAGGCAGCTGAGGAGGGACAAGGAGCTGAATGAAAGAAGGAGCAGGGGCGGGGCAGCCTGAAGACAGATTTTTGCCTGCATCACAATTATGCCAAGGAGCAGTGCTGGTCCGTAGTGCAGGATGGGGGCCTGGATTACACAGATCTGACTTCCCAGGGACTTATGGGGGAACTAGCATTTCCAGGCTTCTGATGGGCCTCTTGGGCTCCAGCCAGACTCACCTCAAAACAATTCCACCTGCAGTCTTAAAACATGACAATCTATCCCCGTCACTCCTGCGAGTATCCGTGGCTTCTCCATCATCCTAGTGTAAAGCCAAGCTTAGCATAGCTCCCAAGGTCCTCCTGAACCTTCCCCAAACCTGTCTCTCCAGCCTCACCAATCATGCTAACTTTTAGACATGATGAATGACCAGTAGTTCCCCCAAAGCAAGCCACCTTCCCTCGGGCCTCTGTGCCTTAGTGTGGGGCTGCTCCATCGGCCTGGAAAGCTCTCCACATCTCCCCTTCATCTACCTAACGCCTACGTGTTCGAGACTTAGCTCTGCTGTTCTCTGACCTGGGCCCATCCTCTCTGTCCCTGCAAGCTGAGTTGGTGAGTTAGGTGTGACTGCTCTGTGCTCCGGAAACATACTGGGCATAATAATGAGTATCGTGTATTATTTAACCTCTGTCTTTATGTGTTGGTCCCGCCAACCAGATTTCTTAAGGACAAAGGTTGCGGCTTCCTTTTACTTTCCAGAACATAGCCCAGTGCAGGACAGATAGCATGCATTCTAAATGTCCGTTGTGTGTATTAATGTATGTATTGAGGATAGAGTTTAAGTACAAAACTCTTTGTGAGCTAATGGACTCTTCTCACTAAAGAGAAAAGTGGGGCTCTCCAATCAGAAGTTATGCAGCTTGTCCAAGTATCAACTGTTAGGAACCAGAAAATTCTGAGATTTGAACCCAGGTCTGTGTTCCAGATGAATTTAAGGTTCTTGTTCCCTTATCTCTCATGTGCTCAGCGGGTGGTAAGTCATAACAGCACTGCCCTGTTGCTGCATTTCCCATCATAAATTCAAAACATTCAGATCCAACCTTCCAGGAGAGACTTTAAAGTGAATCAGGTTTTGCCTTTGTGTTTCTATTTTATTCTTTCTTTCTTTCTTTAGTTTTTTTTTTTTTTGAGATGGGATCTCACTCTGTTGCCCAGGCTGGAGTGCAGTGTCATGATCTCAGCTCACTGCAACCTCCACCTCCAGGGTTTAAGCGATTCTCCTGCCCTAGGCTTCCGAGTAGCTGGGACTACAGGCATGCGCCACTATGCCTGGCTAATTTTTGTATTTTCAGTAGAGATCGGGTTTCACCATGTTGACCAGTCTGGTCTAGAACTCCTGACTTCAGGTGATCTTCTGGCCTTGGCCTCCCAAAGTGCTGGGATTATAGGCGTAAGCCACTGCTCCTGGCCTGCCCGCTTGTTTTATAGATGGTGGCTGAGGCTCAGGGATGTGGAACGTTCCCACATTACTGTAATACTCACAGAAATATGATAATGTTATCATGTTATTACATCATGGTGGGGCCAAAATGGGATGGCAGGGACTGGGCATGAGGCAGGAGATAAGGATGAGACGGGCTGGTTTTTCCACATTTCTGCCCAGAATGAATCAAAGCAATGTATATTTATTGACCGTGAGCTTATCTGGGTGCCTGAGCCCCCTCCCAAACCCCAGCAGTAGGAGAAAAGTGACTAGGAGAACAAACGCAGATGTTTCTCCAGCTACCCTCTCAGGTCAGAGGGAGAACTGGATGGAATCCATCACTTGGAGCCCACTTCCTTCTGGCCTCACCACAAGGGGCCACATCCAGATGGAGAAAATGGTTAGGAGGGTCGCACATTTGCATATATTTGCATGTGTTTGCATATTCACACAGAACATGCAGCTCATTCTCAGGCAATTTTCAAGTAAATGCGATTATTGCCACCTTCAGGTTGTCATGGATAGATTTTGCTATTCTCACTTTCGTTCTCACCCACCCACGGTCTCTGGGCCCTGATACAGGACGAGCCAGTGTGTGCGTGTTGGGGAAGGGGATACGTGAAGGCGCAGGAGCTCCAGCACCAGGGAGAGGGGGCACCCAAGGCCAGGCACAAGGGTGGCACAGCAGCCTTTCCTTAGCCTGAATCCTCAAAGCACGCCATGCCGGCTGCTAGGTGACATCTGCTGTGTTCCTGCTAACAACTATGCTGATTGGAATGGACATTCTCAGCAAGTTACATGCTTTTTCACTGGTGAGGTGGCAGTACAAGACAAAAATCTCTTTGGCACACAGGACAGTGGGCAGATGATGAGCATTATATGAATATAAGCTGTGAAGTCAAATATCAAGCTCCCAGTCCCTTGAGACTGTTTTCCTCTAGAGTGTATTACCCCCCAATCCACCTTTTATTATAGAACCTGCTTTCCCACTATTTGGCTCACAATAGGTTCTTCCCAACAGCCTTTCAATGGTTCAGGGCCTCAAAAGGCCCAGAGGGGAGCCTGTTTGTTCTTGCAGGCTGCCAGACAGTGGGCAGGCACAGCTCTGTGCATGGAGAATACAGGAAATAAAGAACAAGCCTGATCGTTGCTGTTCTGCCTGGCGCTGAGAGGAGAGTCTCAGGAGCAACAGGATGTCAGGGTGTTCCTTCTTTGAGTTATTAAGTCAGAGAAAAGACTCCCCTGACTGATGATTCCTGTGAGTTTGAATACTCAGATAGCATATGAGTCAAATGAGAGAACTGTTTTACCAATCATAGATTCAAACTTCTCCTATATGAATTTGCTGATCAACAAATCAACAAATACCTTCTGCATGCCTCAGCCAAGCTAAGTAGCTGAACTCTAGTAGGCATTCAGTGAACACGTGCTAATTTAATTCACTGCAGTGTAGATATTGTACTGTTACTGTGGAATTCAGAAATTAAAAACATATAGAACTTGGCTTCTAGGAACTCAGAGTCTATAAAAATTTTAATACTTGAAATATTTTATTAATATTAATAATATAATAGAAGGAATATAACACGGTTGTCTTAGTCTGTTTAGACTGCTATAACAAAATGTCATAGACCGGGTGGCTTATGAACAACAAACATCCATTTCTCATGCTGGGAAGTCCTAGATCAAAGTGCTGGCAGATTTGGCATCCAGTGAGGGCCAGTTTCCTGGTTCTTAGACAGTTGTCTTCTTTCATGTCCTCACGTGGCAGAAGGGACAAAGGGAGTCTCTGGGGTCTCTTTTATAACGGCACTTAAGCCTTCATGACCTAATCTTGCTCCAAAGGCCCCACCTCCTAACCATTATATTGGGGGTTAGGATTTCAACATATGAATTTTGATGGGACACGAGCATTCACTCTTAGAGCAGTCATTAAAAGCAAAGGCACTGAAGTTAGATACCAAAGTTCAATTCAGTTGTGCAACCTGAGACAAGTCATAGAATTTCTCTGAGTCTTAGTTTCTACTGAAAGTAGACCAACAGCATCTTTTACATTGGGTTATTTGGAGCATTAAATTGACTGACTACAGAACTTAACACATTGCCTGGCACTGAGAAAGCCTTCAAGATGTTAGCTAAAATTTAAGAAAGGCATAATTAAGTACCAAAATACATGATTTAAAGTTGTACGATTTTTAAAATTAGAAAGAACCTTAAAAACTCTCTAATCCAGTATTTTCCAAATAATGGTCTGTGGATTGTTGCCAATTTGTGACTTTCCTTTTTTTTTTTTTAAACCAGTCTGTAGCAAAATGGAATACAGAAAGGCAATGTGGCAGTAAGCTATTCTTTCCTTACTGTTCAGTTTCGTTTCTTTCAGTGAGCTGACAAAAGGCAGGTGGTAAAATTGTTAATCCCATGTAAGTTCTCCATTTACTGTTGTTGTTGTTTTCCTCATGAAGTGTAGAAGTCTGAGCACCACTGCTTTAATAGACTAACTTTCTCATCAGTGGAGTCACTTTATGTGTCATCCTCTTGGCTCCATTTGAACAGGGTCAGGGTGCTGAAAAGTTATTTATACTTTAGAGCTCAGACAGAGCTAGGAGGACAAGTCTAACCCCTCTTCTACATGATTGTCTTTCAGATCTTTGAAGACACCAACTGAAAGGGAGCTTGCTATAGTGGGCAGAGTCTTTGGCTTATACTCAGCTCCAGTTCTGCTACCATCTACATTTCCTCCTCTGAACTTTCGTTAAATGGGCTAGGAGCATCTACTGGTGAAGACTGTTGTTGGGATCAAGGAAAATACTGCATGTGAAAGCACTTTGTAAATAGTGAATTGCCATGCAAATGTTATATCTATGGTTTTGTTGTTGTTGTTGTTGTTTGAGATGGAGTTTCGTTCTTGTTGTCCAGTCTAGAGTGCAGCGGCACGACTTTGGCTCACTGCAGCCTCCACCTCCTGGGTTGGAGTGATTCTTCTGCCTCAGCCTCCAGAGTAGTTGGGATTACAGGCGTCTGCCGCCACATTTGGCTCCTTTTTTTTTTTTTTTTTTTTTTTTTTGGTATTTTTAGCAGAGATGGGGTTTCACCATATTAGTCAGGCTGGTCTCAAACTCCTGACCTCAGGTGATCCACCCACCTCAGCCTCCCAAACTGCTGGGATTACAGGCATGAGCCACTGCACCCGACCTAAACTTACAGTGATAAGACAGCCCCATTTCCACCAAGAGATCTCCACACAGCACAGTACCTATTGTTTACCATCAGTTTTTACTTCTCTGGACATGGGTGGAGTAATGATTAATCAATACTCTCCACAAAACATGATACCCAGAACTGAGCATGGACTTCAGATCTAGTTGGTAACATGGAGTAAAATGGGACAAAGCACTGGCCTGCATCGTCTTTAGGGTCTTGGCTTCCATGGTATTTCTTCTTTATGCCTTCTGACCTGAGCTCTCTACTTTTATGCTACAATCACAGCACATATGTGTCTTGTTTCCCTTTTCACCCGTTAATATCTTCAAAATCCTAAGACAGCTAAAATTTTAGAGCAACTGGAAGCTTTGCCTTCTTAATTTGGCTTAAAGACTACAATTCTTAATCGACATTTTCCAATTTAAAACCTCTCTGGAGAACATGGCAACAATGTAAGAGTTTATTAGTGCTGCCTTTTCTTTGCCATGTTTCCATTTTACCACCTCCATTTTATTCTATCATTTCTTCTTCTTTTTACATGGAATATTCCCTTTGAAAGCTCTTTGAAACTATATTTTGCCAAAGGCCTACGCATTCTTCTCTAACTTGCCATACAATGTCCTGAGGAATATCGTGAAATAGTTAGAAGGAGATCATAGAGGTTAAGAGTGTCAGCTCTTGGACACACTTATTTAGATTAAAATCCCAACTCTGCTACTTATTGGGTTTTTGGCCTTGGGTCAGTAACTTAACCACTTAGTTTCTTAGATCTTTCATCTGTAACAAGAAGATAAATATGACATCTACTTCATCATACTCTTCTGAGGAATCGGTTTGTTAATCTATGCAAAAGTGCTGAGCATAGTTCCTGGCACATAGTGAATCCTCAGTATATCTTGAGCATTAATCTTATTATTGTCCTTACAGGACCATGTGAACTTTCGGATCTGCCCTGCCATGTTCTCCTCCTTATATCTTTTGTGCAAGCCTTTATTCAATCTGAGCTCACCAAAGAGCTCTTTAGGAAGCCCCGTGGGTTTTGTTAGCTGCCTTCTCCTTTTTTTTATCAGGATGACTCATGATTATTTTATTTGAATTTCATTTCTTAGAAGGGCCCATCCTGTTAGAGGGTGGAGCTCCATTATTAATTTTGCATCATGGGTCACAAGATCATAATCTTTTGCTCTGAACTATTAGACATTTGTTCTGGTGTTTGGGATGTACTGATCTAAATATTTTAGTTAATTTATTCATGCATTGCTTGTTTCCCAAAAGGAGTTGAGATGGTTGCCACATTTTATTATAATAAGGGGCTACCCTATCATTTATTATCAGTTTTCGGAAATGTCATAGTCACTTTCCTCCCAGTTTCTCGTAACACACATATCATTCTACAGGTCTTCCTTACTGCTCATAATTAAGCCTTGACTAGCAGTTTCCTCTCATTACTTTTTTGCCTACTGAGAGATGAAGTTGTCAGCAAGGCCAGGCAAATATTCATCAGATGTTCTGCATGAGACTTCCAGCAGATGTCCTGCTAGTTGAAGTCCCTCGTCCCCACTAGATCTTGCCTCTCTGCCAATTTTTGCAATTCAGAGAAAAGCAACTAGAAAGATATCTGTCTACCAATTGCACATGCGTGTGCTTTATCTCCTCTGTAAGAATAAAAGTTCCTGGAAAACTCTCTATTGTAAATGCCTTTCATACATGCCTAGGGCTCTGCTAGATTATTACTATTTTTAAAATAAATTGTTATCTAGACTGTAAGATAATTGCTTAACATGAAGCTCTCTTGAAAGAAATAACTGTTAAAGACCTTTTGGGATTTGATTCTGTGTACTATCGGTCAGTCAGAGTACCTGCCACCCTTCCGCAAAGTGGGCCCCTCCTCCAGAAACCTGAGGGAAAATGTAAAATACCCTTACTCCTTGTAGACTTCGTATCGAAGACATTTAACTGACTTAAATCATCACACCTCTGGCTGGCCATTCAGCCAGTCTGAACGTTGGTTGTTGGTTTGCTAGATAATATTTCTTTTTCTTTTTCTTTTTTGAGAAAGAGTCTCGCTCTATTGCCCATGCTGGAGTACAATGGCATGATCTCAGCTCACTGCAACCTCCGCCTCCCAGGTTCAAGCAATTCTCCTGCCTCAGCCTCACAAGTAGCTGGGACTACAGGCGTGCACCACCACACCTGGCTAATTTTTTGTATTTTTAGTAGAGATGGGGTTTCACCGTGTTGACCAGGGTGGTCTCAAACTCTTGACCTCAAGTGATACGCCGGCCTCGGTCTCCCAAAGTGCTGGGATTACAGGCGTGAGCCACCGCGCCCAGCCTGCTAAACACAATTCTATGTATCTCTCTCTCTCTCTTTTTTTTTTTTTTTTTTTTTTTTGAGACGGAGTCTCTCTCTGTCGCCCAGGCTGGAGTGCAGTGGCTGGATCTCAGCTCACTGCAAGCTCCGCCTCCCGGGTTTTCGCCGTTCTCCTGCCTCAGCCACCCTAGTAGCTGGGACTACAGGCACCTGCCACCTCGCCCGGCTAGTTTTTTGTAATTTTTTTTTTTTTTTTTTAGCAGAGACAGGGTTTCACCATGTTAACCAGGGTGGT
This sequence comes from Piliocolobus tephrosceles, assembly GCF_002776525.5. Taxonomy (NCBI): domain Eukaryota; kingdom Metazoa; phylum Chordata; class Mammalia; order Primates; family Cercopithecidae; genus Piliocolobus; species Piliocolobus tephrosceles. The sequence continues at coordinate 96,694,751 of NC_045434.1, forward strand.
CTCGATCTCCTGACCTCGTGATCCGCCAGTCTCGGCCTCCCAAAGTGCTGGGATTACAGGCTTGAGCCACCGCGCCCGGCCATTTCTATGTATCTTTCATCTGCATAGTAATTCTTGGTGCTTCATCTAGGAGGCACCCTCCTAGGAGGGATCAGAAAAGAACCCTCAGAAAAGGATAGCTCTTTCCCATACTAATAATCAAGGTTAAATTGTATATAACTTTCCTGAGGGAAGAGGTCAGCACTCTGATTTACTCCAGCTATCAAAGGAAGTCAGTGAAATACAGTAAAACAATTACTTATTGAGCATCTACTTTGTGTCAGACACTGTTGTTAGGATAAAAAATATAAAGATGTATAAGATCTCCCCTGCTGTCAAAAAGCTCACAGATAATGGTGGAAACAGGCATATAAATAGATTATTGCAACACAGTGTGGTTAGTACAGTGATGGAGATATTGGTCTGCTTATTACAAGTCACAGAGTGAAGGCACGCAGCCCAGCCAGAGAGGAGTGGGGGAAGACCTGCTTGTCAGGTGGCTTCATGTCAGCAAGTGATGCCAAACTAAGTCTTAAAGCTTCATAAGAACACCTTGTAAATGAATGCCATCCAGTTTCGTTTTTATTGGATAAATATCATTTTGGTACAAAATGAACCCTTATTTCCACTCACTGGGAAAATGATCAGCCTTTGGGTTTAAAGGCTGGACAGGGGAAATTGCCAGGTAGCTGTGGTTGGCCTATGCAATCACATATAAATAGGCTTTGGGGCAAATATCTGGTCCCCAGTAGACCAAAACCCCTATTATGTAAGGAAGCTGGAATCAGCTCTTGTTGGGAGAGGTCTGAGAGGATCTCAGGGAAACACAGGAGAAAAAAAGCTGTTAGGGTCCTGAGTCCCTGAAGAAGCCATTTAAAGAGCTAGGGACTACACTGGACCAGAAGAGGTAAAGATTGGGGGACAACAAAGCAGGCTGCTTGGAAGCAGTGCCTACACTAGAGGATCATTCCAGCAGTGGCTTCTAGGGACAACCTGCCCAGACGGGCAGCTGGCCAGTCAACATCTCGAGCTCTGACCATTCCTGTTCTCTAGGGATACAGTTATTGCATGCAATTTGATCTCTGCCTCAGATATGTATCAATTCTTCAGTCAATGCAATGGATCCCATTATATCATGGATTCTGTGATTTGACTCACTCAAATAATGCTCCCGGATGTACTAAGACTTCAGAAAATCCCTGGTCACCTAACAGGGTAATGGAAAAATTGTTTTGAATTATTTTCTATCACCATCTAGTGAATAAAGAGCTAAAAATAAACCTCTTCTCAGGAGCCCGATTGAAGCAACATAGAGACAGAGGGAAGCGGATACCTCTGTTACCAAAGGACAAATAGGACCTAGGCAGGTGAGCTGAGAATGCAGGTGGGGACTTCAGAGAGAGGTGAGAATGTGAGCCAGAAGAGGGAGGAAAAATATCATGGTGGAGCAGAGAATGGCAAGCAGGTCTGTATTGTCATAGCTTGAAGTGGGAGGTGGGGAGTGACAGGGGAGGCTCACAGGCAGTAGGCAATGGAGAACTTTGTAGAACAAGTTAGGTAGCATGCATTTCATCTGGTAGGCAAAGTGGACTCATAGGAAAGTTTTAAGCAGAGAAATGTAATGATATAGTTTGTTTCTTAAATATCATACATAGATCACTTTGGAGGTTTTAGAGACAAAGGACTTGGGAGAGCAAACTGGGAAGCTGCTATAATTGGCCAGATAAGATATGAAATTGGCCGGGCGCAGTGGCTCACGCCTGTAATCCCAGCACTTTGGGAGGCCAAGACGGGAGGATCACGAGGTCAGGAGATCGAGACCATCCTGGCTAACACGGTGAAACCCCGTCTCTACTAAAAATACAAAAAATTAGCCAGGCGTGGTGGTGGGCGCCTATAGTCCCAGCTACTTGGGAGGCTGAGGCAGGAGAATGGCATGAACCCGGGAGGCAGAGCTTGCAGTGAGCCAAGATTACACCACTGTACTCCAGCCTGGGCGACAGAGCAAGACTCCATCTCAAAAAAAAAAAAAAAAAAAAAAAAAAAGATATGAAATGGCCTGAACTAGAAAAGTGATGGTAGAGTTGGGGAGAAGAGGATGGATCAGAGGAATATAGAAGTAGTAAAATTAGCAGAATGTAAATCAAAGAGGGCAGAGGAAGGAAAGGATCGTCAAGGATGGCGCTTTGGGTAAAAAGGTATTTGCATAGTCTGCCACATAATGGGCATTTGATAAATATTTATACAAGTACAGTTCCCTGTCGTGATGATTGCTTTTCTATTATTACTACTGAGTGTTGCTAAAATGAGAATTCTAGTTTCAGCTTACTCACTGTGTGATCTTGGGAAAGTCATACTGTCTCTTCTATAAAATGAGAGGCTTTGACTACATAAATTCTAAAGTCCCTCCCATTTTTGACTTTTCTGGCAAAATATTGTGGACCAATATTGGAAACATATTATAAAGCTGATGACAATGTTTTCATAGGTAGATGTACTCCAAACTTCAAACAACCAACTTAAAATGAATTTTTGGAAGAACATTCTAATTTGAGGACTGCCAGTACTCTCTTACCTCATTTCCATTTTCCCCCTGCAGGTATAATTTCTTCATGAGTATAAGTCTTGCCTGTCCAAAAAAGCTTAAAAGACTATGACATGTGTTTTGGATCTCCTATAATGGTATATATGGTATAGTGCCAGGTACATTTCATCATTCAAAATTTACTTGAGTTGAATTCAATTATGTCTCTCTGCAGGGGCTTGATCCTAAATACTTCAAGTATACAGTCATTCATTCTTCTCTTCAATCGGCAGATACTTATAGACTGCATACCCAGGTGCAAACTGAATAAGACAACAGTTCACTCAAGGAGTGAAGAGTGTAGCAGAGTAAATAAGATATTTATGTAGGAAGCCATAATGTGTGCTGGGAAGTGAACAATGGTATGGACTCTTACGGACACTATAAAGTGAGGTGGCTGTTAAAAGAAGACAGTAATTACTTCCAGTGAAAAGACTGAAGGCAGATGTCTCTGGGAGATATTATAATGGCTTGTGCCCTACACTGAAAATTATATAGCTATTAGCACTGTCTACTGGTCATTAAGATGAAGACTTAAACATGAATGGCTGAGCACTGGGGTGTACTCTCACTAGGAGGCAGAGTTCGGCTGGAATGAAGCTCATTAGACCAGTCAATGGTGAAATTCCAGCCCTTGGCTTCACAGGGAAAGCACAGTGTGTGGAGAGATCACTAGACTTGATATTAGAATGCCTAGGGTCCATTCTCATGACCCAATTTTCTGAATTGCATGCCCTTTGACAATCAGTGCAACTTGTCTTATCCTCCAGTTGCTTCATCTGAAGGGTCACTGGAAATGCCTGTTTAGCTTTGTGAAGATCAATGAATATGATAGTTGAAATTAACATTGTAGCTGATGATCACTGAGTGCTTGCTATGGGCAACTGTCTGAAACACTTCAATGCATTAATTCATTTAATCCTCACAATAAACCTATTAAGCAGATACTCTTGTATGCCTTTTTCATAGTAAGTAACACTGGAGCACCAGTAACTATCCCAAGGTCATGCAGGTAAGAAGCAGTGAAGAAGGTATCAAACCCCGTTCGCCAGGCTCTTGAGCCCACACTCTCTGATCATTATGCCCTATTGCCTGTCTTCTAGCATGACACTTTGTAAACTGTATATGATATCTAATAGGAACAATAATATTGCTCTAATGAAGTGCACCAGTTGGTCCAGACTAAAGGTAAATAGAGATAGTAGCATAGTTTAATAGGAAAAGATGCACATTATATTATATAAAGCTTAAAAATTGGAACCAGTTTTCTGATAGTAGCTTCTGGATATGTAGTCTGCCCGGGAGGTTAAATTACAAATGATATAATTTACAGAAAAGTTTAGCACTTGAAGGAAACATAGTGATTATGTAGCCTAGCCTTTTCATTGTGCTGTTAAAGATACGCCCCAGAAGTTTAAGTGACGTGACTAAGGTCACACATTTGGCAAAGTGGAGAACCAAAAACTATTTAGTAATTTTAGAATTTAGAATTAAAGGAGTGGGATGTTAGTCAGGTGCACAAAATTACCTTCCTTTTTCAGCCTTCTGTCTTGTCACCAACCATTCCTACTTGGTGGCCGCATGTACTTGGAAAAAGGCTGCATGATATTTCTTGCCCCACTCAATGTCTTAGACACCCTGCTTCCTTTTCTTGCATCCCACCACTACTTCCCTCATCCTATTTACTGCAGCAAATCTCTCCTTAGTTGATGAGATTGTGTTTGTCAACCTTAAAAGCCCTACCTATCCTGAATGGTTTGTCATTGTCTGCCTTTAAAATCCTTCCTCTTTCTCTTCCTCTATTCTTTAAATAATGATGGGGCTAAGTTATACCCAAAGCTCGTTTTTCAAAATATTTCCTCAGTACTTTGCAGAAAACACCAAACAAAAATGCCATTTTAAAAGAGGTGTATTTTTTCTTTTAGAATGCAAGCTCCTCAAGAGCAGGGACAATGTTTTCTGTATGTTCTATTGTGCCTAGTACACTGTAATTGCTCAGTAAATACTGATGATAAAATTTAAATACAGTAAATTTTAAAGGCATGCTATAAAGTTTCTGTTGATTGATAAGTTGACCTTATCCTGTCAAAGTATATTTCTCCACAGTTGAATTGCTTCTCTAAGTTAATGCTAGAGGCATATACTCTTGATTTGTAATGCTTCCTGTAGAAGATATCATAAAGTAAAACCGTATTGCTCTATTTGTATTCTATCAGTTGCATTATGCCATACAAAGTTTAAGAATGTATCTTTTTCTTTTACATTCACATTTAAAGATAGCTACTTCCTTCCAATGTATAAGAAGAAAATGTATCCACTATGAGTGGATTGTTGTTTTTCTGTTACAGTTGTTCAAAATATTTGTCTTTTTTAGACCAGGAAATTTGAGCCTCTTATAAGCACTCTTGAATACTCTACATTTCGGAGGCCAGGAAACCCCTATTAATTTACTGGGCTCCAGGGTTCTGTTACTTTGGTCTCTGTTAAACGAGTGAAGCCAATCTGATAAACTAATTTAAGCTGTGTTCCTAGCTGTAAATGGCTTTCTGTGCGATTCAGATAAGATGTGTGCTTTGACAGGGGCTTTCAGAAATAGATTTTAGGGGTTTGGGATAGAGCCCCTGTAGAGATAGGAACCTGGGGAGGGGCTTATAAAATGAAGCAATAATAAATTGAAAATAATAATAACATCACAAGCAAAACTGGTATCTATGAAATGCTTACTCTGTGCCAGGAATGTTGTGCTTTTTGAATGGGATTGCCCTAAATGTTCTTTGAGGGCATCAAAGATCAAACTTATTTTAATTATTTTCTGTTTTCGGAGTACCTATAAATGCAAGCTGGAGACAGGACTGGGTCACATAGGGCTTCAGGATGTATACGTGGTATTATATTTTCTCAAGGCATTTTGAATTTGGGAGAAAAGGAAACCTTATTTTTAGGTGAACTAGGCTAAACATAGGCCTAAATCTTTCTTACAGGAGCCAAACATTAAGTTTAGAAGCAACCTTTTACTTCATTAACTAGTCAATGATTCGACTCTGTAACCAGATCTTCAGTATACATTTTCAACATACCAGTCATCGAGAAGGATATGTTCAAAAGAAGGCCAATCCCTTCTCTGGATGAGAGGCTATCCTGGCTCAGTCCTGGATATGCCTGCGATCAGGGAGGTATTGGTTTTTGCCCATGAGTGCCTGGGCTGCGGGCCCATCTCCACACACAGAGAGAATCAAAGGCGTAGAGAAATGTGTTTAGTTCGATGACAGGGCTAAGGCCCACAGCTGCAATTTAGTCAGGACATTGCCCTTTGGCTGCCGCTCAGTGCCCACAAATTCAGGATGTTGGCACAGAAACAGGTGGTGTCCATCTGGGCTGGTGAAAGCACATGATCTTCTCTTAACATGTGATGAAGCAGGAGCCCAGAGCAGCTCCCAAACAGCAGGCTCTGGGGCCGCCTTCACTGCTGATTACATTTCCACTCCACTGCTAAGGTGAGAGCAGTTGTGCCTCTGAAGGCCGTGCCCCAGGACCCACTTGCTTTCCCCTTCACTTCTCAGCTCCACGCCTCCCCCACAGCTGTTTCAGAGGACAAAGACACTTTATTGCAGTATGCAAAGCTTTCAGGATGCAAACTATATCTGGATTAACAACTGTAAGTACAGTTTTATTACTTCAGCTTGGCATTTGCTGACACAGAAAGCAAGTCTTTATTGTCATCCCCATCCTGCTTCCCAGTTTTAACTTTTGTTCTCCTCCCATCCAACTCCAATTCCAGAGTTATTTTCTTTGCTTCCTCAGGTTACTGAGGAGAAAATATCCTTTCTATTTGCCCTCAGGTCCACACCTCATTTTAAAGCCAAAGCTATCATCCTGACTACTGGATTCCAATCTGATGAGTGCTTAGTTACTATCCCAAGATTTTGATGAACAATCTGATAAATGGCACATGTTTGAGAAAGCTTTAGGGGTCTGGCAAGCCCAAAGGAGTCAACTTTGATTAGATGAAAAAGCTAACAGTGCAAAAGAAGGTAGGCAGTCTTCGTCATTTTTCACTGGTCACATCCCCCCTGAAATATTTGAATGCAAGGAACATTATCAAACCAGCAATGTATGGAGAAGTTAGGAACAAGAATAATGAAGGTGGGGAAACTATAACTAGATCATTTAAAAATATTTATTGAAGACCTTATAATAATGACAGCAACAGGCATTTTTGAATGCTACCGTGTGCCCATCATTATGCTAAACACTTTCTATGAACTACCTAATTTAATGAGCACAATGAATATTTGAGATATGAATGACTGTTATCCACTTAAAGACAAGACTATCAAGGCTATGGAAATTATGTGACTTGCTCTGTGATAGTTTGTATATTATAGCGTGATCCAGGACTTGAACTCATGGAGTCTAACTTTAAACCTACAGGCTTAACACCAGGTGCAGGATCTCATGTTTTATACTTGACATTCAAAAAAATTAATAAACAAGACAAATAGTGTGTCTGCACTTACGGAATTTACAGTCTAATAGTAGTGAAAAATAAATAATTGTCATGTTATGGTAAGGACCATGGAAAGCTCATGGCTTATTCCTGTGATAGAACATCAGTGGTCATTTTCCTTTCTCTTTTTCCTCTCACCAACCTGTACATAAATATCAAATTAATCTTCCTAAGAAAATGGTCCTTCATATTCATAAGGCTGCAATAACCTAAACCCCCCTCAACTGAAACATGTTTATAAGGAATAACTGAAAGGACTAAGGAAGTCTATTCTAGAAAAGAGAAGACTCAGGAACACAGTTATTTTTTCGTATAGTCAAGGAGCAAGTAATCAATGGTTCAAAGAATTCTTCTGTAGCCTACAGCACCTACTATGTGCCAGGGTGTGTGCTTGGTGCTGAAGATATTAAGAAGAATCATAAAAATGCTAAGAAGTCCAAAAGTCAAACATGAGAATCACTACTTATTAAACTAATTAATTTGCAGACATGAGGGAGAGATCAATGATCTCTTTGAGAGAAGTACATGAAGAGATATGCTAAGCAAAGAGAATCATGGAACCACTAAGAGACAGGCAACTGGAAGATAACTTGATTTAGAGTATCTTAAGCAAATAAGTAATCAAACAACACTATTTTCGTTACTGATGATTCATTGAGGAGGGAGAAAAGGTTTAGATTTTTAAGTCAGTCAGTCCAGGCTCTGAATTCTGCCCCAGTTGCTTGCTAGCTATTGATTTTGGCAAGAAACATAAACTTTATGAGCAGATATTTCCTCATTTGTAAACATGAAAATAATAATACACATAACAAAGAAGTAAATGACAGATGTGACAAATACTTCTGAACATAGGAAAAAGCAGTAAGTCATTGTTAGCTTCATTCACTCTTTTATTCAATGTCACAGAGACTTGAATGGGAAAGTCATGTCAAATGCTGAAGTTGAAGTACATAAACGAACAATACCAGAAGGCAGGTGGGAGGAAGGTTGTGTATTATTTGGAAAACGTTCATTATAAATGACAAAATTTAACATGCAGTAGATAAAAAAGAAAAGACAATAATACAAGGATGTGACTGCTCATATAACTCAAAAATCCACAATAACTGAGGTTGGCTCCAGGGGCTCAAGTGAAATCATCAAATGCCTTTCTCTCAGTCTTCTGGCTCTTGCTCTTCTGTGTTGGGTTTTTTTTCTCTCAGCTATGCAGTCTCTAGTTCATAGCAAAAATAGACCGTGGCTTCTCTAGGTTTACATGTTTTTTTTTCTTTTTTTTTTTTTTTTGAGACGGAGTCTTGCTCTGTCACCCAGTCTGGAGTGCAGTGGCTCTATCTTGGCTCACTGCAAGCTCTGCCTCCAGGGTTCACGTCATTCTCCTGCCTCAGCCTCACGAGTAGCTGGGACTACAGGCGCCCGCCACCACGCCCAGCTAATTTTTTGTATTTTTAGTAGAGACGGAGTTTCACTGTGTTAGCCAGGATGGTCTTGATCTCCTGACCTTGTGATTCACCCGCCTTGGTTTCCCAAAGTGCTGGAATCACAGGCTTGAGCCACCGCCTCCAGCCCACATTGTCTTTAGTGTTTACAATTTTGAAGTAGAAAAGTCTTAGAGATCATATCAATCCCCCCAAAACCCAGTCCTTGCTGGGGCCATATGGCCATCTCTGACCTAATCATCATGTCTAGGGTGGGGAAAGCAACTTTGATGGACCATCGTGTGCTACGTGCCCAGCACAGTGGGTGGGACCTCATCTCTCCCAAGACTGTCATGAGCAGATGATCCAAGTTGGCCAATCAGAAAATTCTAATCCCTGGCACACCGCCCAGAGCTAGGGAAGTACAGTTACTAGAATAGCAGACATTTTGGTTTTTTCTTTGTTTATTTTACCAGAGAAGGAAAAAAGGATGAAGAAAAGAAAAAAAAAAAAAAAAAAAAAGCCATCAATGTCCACAGCTGAAAAGGAAATTGAAATTCAAGATATATAATTAGACTACTGATAAATGTTATTGGTAACAGTTGAGACACAGGCAAAAACGGAATAAGGCTTCTCATCACCAATATGCATATTAATAAGCTAAATTTATGGCATTTTATTACCATGAAAATATTTAAAACAATTGCTGGTATCAGTAACACTCTTTGATTTGGGCAAGGAAATCCTGCCTTAGGCCTCACATTGGAGAGGGATCACTGCATCATATACAGAGCCAAAACTAAATTTATTAAAAAACCCAAAGTGGGGCCAGGCACTGTGGCACAAGCCTGTAATCCCAACACTTCGGGAGGCTGAGGTGGGTGGGTCACCTGAGTTCAGGAGTTTGAGACGAGCCCTTTCAATATGGTGAAACCCCGTCTCTACTAAAAATACAAAAATTAGCCAGGCATGGTGGCACATGCCTGTAATCCCAGCTACTCGGGATACTGAGGCAGGAGAATCGCTTGAACCCAAGAGGCGGAGGTTGCAGTGAGCCGAGATCATGCCGCTGCACTTCAGCCTGAGCAACAGAGTGAGACTCTGTTTCAAAACGAATAAATAAATAAATAAATAAATACATAATATATAAAAAATTAAAATAGAAACCAAAGGGGTTTCTGCCCTGAGGATCCAGTGTCCAGTGCTGGCCTAAGGACACGACCCTTACATCTGCCCTAACACCTTTCATTCCCCCAGAGAAATGCTTCTCCACATCTCTTATCCTTTGTCCTCAAAATGAAAGGCAATTATGAGAAGAGAGGATTTTAAATGTTCCCAACACAAAAAAATGATAAATGTTTTGAGGTGATATATATGCTAATTACTATAATTTGATCATTACACATGGTATACATGTATCAAAGTATCATTCAGTACCCCATAAATATGTATAATTATTATGTGTCAATTAATAATAAAGTTAATTTAAGAATCAGTTGTATTGAAATACCATTAAGTTGGTGAGTTGTGGCACTAGGAGATGGATACTCCCTGGCACTAGGAGGGGTTTGAATGGCAGAAGCTATTAGGACAGAAAAAAACAAATTAATTAACTTGTCAAATTTGTCCTCTAGGATAACATGAATATAGCATATTCTTGTATAAAAGCTTATCATGCCCCAGTAGTGCCAATTGTCCATTTTCTTGCTTCTCTTTGCATTCCAATTTGTGGTTTCACAGAGAATCATCAACTAGCGCAGGTTACACATGGCAGAAGAGGAATGTTTTGCAATGTTAAACAATTTACATAACTCTTAACTTTAGACATTTGTGGCCAACATAATATGCATAATATTCAAAAGGTATGGCACTGATTCTTTACATTGGCAAGTACAAAGACACTGAACTCTAGAACTGTGAATAAATTAATTTTGTAAAAATATTTGAGTTAAGTAAAATTTAAAAAATAAAACTTTAGCTTAAAATAATCTTGAATTCAATTTTTGATATTTATTAAAAACAATTCATATTTGTCTTTTTATTAGAACATATTTAAGTACTTTAAAAGAAAACTTCCTTAAAAACATAAAAGTTATTTTGTTTATAAAATCTTTCATATTTATTTTAATTTGAATTTTAATGAGAATATATTCAAATTTTGTACACTTTTACAGCTATTTTTAATATCCTTTAAATGAGAATGAGTACAAGTCAAAACTGTGATAGAAACAGTAAGAAATTTGGGCTCATGAAAGAAAAAAGCTGTAAAGGAAAAAGAAAAAAAGGATGAGCAATTTAGAATTACAAACAATGAAAGTAACCATACTTCTGAAATGCAAGACCCACATAAAATGCGTGATTATTACATTACAAATGTTTTATAACATAAATAATTATTTATGAAAACAATGCACATGGGCAGAAAATTATTCCTACCAAATCTTCAACTTGAACAGGTGAAAGGAAATGCCTGTAACTTCATATCCCTTACTAAATAAAAATTTAATTACCAATAAAAACAATGAGAATGAAAAAGATAATTTTGTGTGTGTGTGTGTGTCTTTTATTATTATTATTATACTTTAAGTTCTAGGGTACATGTGCACAACGTGCAGATTTGTTATATAGGTATACATGTGCCATGTTGGTTTGCTGCACCCATCAATTCATCATTTACATTAGGTATTTCTCCTAACACTATCCCTCCCCCAAGCCCCTCATCCCCCAACAGGCCCTGGTGTGTGATGTTCCCCTCCCTGTGTCCATGTGTTCTCATTTTTCAACTCCCACTTATGAGTGAGAACATGCAGTGTTTGCCTTTCTGTCCTTGTGATATTTTGCTGAGAATGATGGTTTACAGCTTCATCCATGTCCTACAAAGGACATGAACTCATCCTTTTTTATGGCTGCATGGTATTTCATGGTGTATATGTGCCACATTTTCTTTATCCAGTCTATTATTGATGGACATTTGGGTTGGTTCCAAGTCTTTGCCATTGTGAATAGTGCCGCAATAAACATACGTGTGCATGTGTCTTTATAGTAGCATGATTTATAATCCTTTGGGTGTATACCCAGTAAGGAGATTGCTGAGTAAAATGGTGTTTCTAGTTCTAGATCCTTGAGGAGTCTCCACACTGTCTTCCACAATGGTTGAACTAATTTACATTCCCACCAACAGTGTAAAAGCATTCCTATTTTTCCACATCCTCTCCAGCATCTGTTGTTTCCTGATTTTTTAATGATCGTTATTCTAACTGGCATTGAGATGATATCTCATTGTGGGTTTTCTCTCTCTCTCTCTCTTTTTTTTTTTTTTTTTTTTTTTTTTTTTTTTTTTTG